>NW_009941277.1:0-20398 GCF_000696875.1 Nestor notabilis | reverse complement strand
AGCAGGAATCACTACTGTTTGTTTGTTTGTTCTGCATATAAAACACTGTCTGTTTTCTTCACTTATGTCATTAGCAAATATACATGCTCTGGGCAAGCAATTACAGAAGGCAGCAGATTAATAGGGGAAACTGCAGTGAGGCTGTGTGCTGTGGATGCCTGCTGAGCAAGACCCCCAGCAACAGGTTTATGGGGCTTGTATGGTCACATGAAGTACAGAAGCCACTTGATGCTTTTATGGAAAATTCTGTAATTGCCACATACTTGCAATGTATATGAGCACCATTAAAATCCTTACTTGCTTTGGGTGAAATTTATTCACGTAAAGTGGAAGCATGCAAATTGTGTCATATTTAAGCATTCAGTAAGAGATTAGGCTTCACATACTTTCACAGTGTCCTTCTTGTATGGAAAAAATTAATTACAGGATTCAAGACCAGCATCAAGAGAAGTTGAGGAGTAGAGCAGAAAGGCATCCATTACCCAGGCCATTAAATTAATTTCAGCAAAAGTGCTGCAGAACTAGAACATGACATTTAAAACAATGACATCAAAAACTTTAAAAGATACTCATGTAGAAAAAGTCCCTTTTTGGGACCCATAACTCTTCAGCAAATTTCAACTCAGAGTTAAATTTTTACACCTGCTTTTGAATGCTCCTGTAAATAAAAGGTTATAATGGAAACAATGGCACAGATTTAAATTATACCATGATGCAATCATATATCATTATGATAAACAAATGCTTTTTTTAGGTAAATGTGCACATGGTTTCAGGGTGAAAACTGAAGGGGATCCATCATCATTTTTTCCAGAAGCCATTGCTTTTAGGTTAATATAAAGTAGAAACAGGCAAGTACATAGTTTGTAGTAGTGGGTTTTTTCTGGCCATCTGGGGTTTTGTGTGGGAAACTCCAACTTCATGCGGAGTGTGCAATTTTATTTTCCATTTTTTCATTCTCATAAATAATAGTTTGATATGAAAAATGGTATTTTAGATCTTTGTATCATGTATTGTCATAATTCTGATCAGCAATGGGCACACTGCTCATCATACTAAAGTCAGTTGAATCCTTGTATGTGTGCAGTCAAGCTGCTTGTTGGTTCAGAACCTCAGTTCATCTCTGTAGTTAGAGAGCTGACCCTTTCATGATAGGCATATGTTAAGTACTGACATAAGAAATGCACTTTATTTGGCCTTAATTATGAATATCAACTGTATTCTTGTTCAGAAATCTAGTTCCTTCCAAAACAAATTTTAAAAATAGTAAAATTTAAGAAAATATGTAAATAAAAATTAAAGTAATGCAGAGCTGAAAGAAATGCTTACTGGGTCTGAGAGGATTCCCTCAAATCCACATAAATATCTGACTGAGAATTTGCTAAAAATAATCTGGAAGTGCAAAACATCATTATCAGAAACACAATTCAGACAATATTCTGAAGTCACAGATTCTATGGTGTGAATTACTGTATTTACTGTGTTTGTTGTCAAGATGTAATATTCACACAATATTCAAATTACTTCAGTAAAAGGAACAAAAATTTCAGATATGCTACTGCCTTTTTTTTTTGAGTGCCCTTGTTTCAGATTTGAAACTAAGACAAATAATAACCCCCCATTTTTCTAAAACTCTGAGAAACCTTTTGACGGCACAGTCCTTCCTGCTGTCTCCAGCTGGACACTCTTTGGAGGAAGAACTTCCTTCACTAGTATTTTTTTAAAATCCTGGCAAACGGTTGAGTTCTAACATCTCCTTTAACAATACAATTTCTTATTCAATAATTTTAATTTCTGAAGAGAATAGTATAAAATATTCTGGTACAGATGTGTTTATAACAACACAAGCAGTAACTCTGGCTCATTCTCAGTTAGAGAGGGAATAAACTATGCTGGTGTACCAAGCATAAAAGACTGTCTCTGAGAACCAGCACACACCTCCTACATCTCTAATCAACTCTTATTGCCAAAGGAGGCAAAGTAGCTAGGGAATACTATGAACATAATGGTTTATGAAGTGTCTTCTCAGAGATTTTTACAGTTGACCTAAATTGTTCTGCCCTCAAATATATGAACCCAATTAACCCATCTACTTTTCTCTTAACTATACTGGTGATCACAGAGCAGTAAGGACCACCTTCCTGAGTTAAGTACTTACATGGCGTGCTACTACTTCAAAACTAAAGCTGCCACATAGCCTCTGTGCAGGATATTGGTAGCAAAGGCAAGTGGTAGAGCTGTTATGGACAACAAATGAGAGTACAAAAATATTTATGCTATGTGTTAGAAAAGTTATACATACTTTAAACTAGAGTCCACATAGCACATTTTGCTTACACAAAAACAAATGTATAAATGTATAAAGTCACGCGCATAAAAAAAAATCTGCTGCTTTGCAGATATATTGTAAGAACTGGTAAAAGAACTGATTTCTTCACATTTAATATGCTCTTTCTTCATAATTATGCTCAAATTAAATCGGATTCACTATTCCCTAGTGAGCCATGTGTCATTGCTTGGACTAGATAAGGTCTGTATTGCTATTCCTGCCAGATCAGGGAAGAGAATGGAACATTCAGATCCTCACTACTGCTACCATGGGACAAGACTTGCAGCATTAAATAGTAGACACTCAGTCATATAGTCAATTGTATTCAACCTGCACTGGCTCCAGAGAGAACACAGCAATGCTGCATCTGACCCAAAATGAAGTCTTGGATGATGTCATGATTATATGCAGCCTGCAAGAAGTTTCACACTCGTACTGTGTCCAAACTAAATACAGATGAATTGTGTACAAATGGATCCCAGAACGAGTGGACATGAACAGTTCCAGTTTTTTATATAAAGTAAAATTCTCCTCACATACTAAACGTGCTGGGTTTTCTTTGCAGTTTAGTACAGATGGATAAATCAGGAATGAATAAACGTACCCTTTGACACAGAAGTGTTCCTGTAGTACCTACAACACTCCACCTAGTTCGACCTTCCTGTTATTCACAGTTTGCAATCTACAAGTAGGAAAGATGGAAAGAAAACAGAAGTTACAGTATTACCCATCAGTTTTAGCAGTTGCATGATCACTGATGTACACTACCACAGACCTCTTTCTGCATGGTCCCATGCCATGGCTCAGAATTTGGCTGGATGTCGCAACCTCTCAAAAAGTTCCCTGCAAGGGCTTTGGGTGAAACACAGCCTACAAGACTGTTTAAAGGAGCAATTGTTTTGCCCATAAATACTTTTCCCAGCATTTCATATGCTGCCCCTGAGTGACCAAAGGCAAGGGAAATGACAAAATTACTTGATCTTTCTTCCCTAGGGGCTGTTTAAGGAAGACAAAGCCTACTGCAATTTTACAGCTGATTCTGAGTGAAGGCACAGTCACAGTAAAAAAACTCTACTCTCTTCCTGCACTGGAGATAATGTTTGTCTCCTTGTGTAAAAAAAAAAACAACAAACAAACAAAACAAAACAACCCAAAATAATTTAGATAATGTTTTTCAATTCTAGCTGTTTCTGCCATCTCTTCTTCTTCAGAACCTGCTCATGCAACTGTGTACAGACTCTACAGACTTAGTCAATGACCTTTTCACTGCACTAGCCAATGAGTAAATTGAAAAAATATGGCTCTGCTCTTAGCTTTACACCAAAATCTCTAACTCAAGGAAGATAGGCTCTACTCCACCCTTCAGCCTTTCTGGATCCCCAGCTCTTATTGAGACCTTGTATTTTAAAGTATTGTAAAAACTGTACTGCAAGCATTGCTTTTCACAAAACACCAGTAATAGATAAGGTGTTCTAAAGGTAAGCCTCACAGTTACTATGTGATTTAGTGAATCTGCCATCATCTGGTTATCTTTAAGCAGTTATTAATAGTCTACTAACACAGACCATTTCTTGGATACTTTGAACATTTTACATTCTGTACTTTTGGGATACATGATGGAGAGAGAATGACATAATTTAGAGCTTTAGCGTCAATTAGTGTTGTTAAGGGTAATACTTGAAAAAATGTTTCAGCTTTTGGTTTCTGTATTTACAATCCTGTTTCTCTTAGTTATTTTTTTCAGTCCCTTAATAAATACTATTTTTAAACTATGGGTTATATATATCATGTCATTTGATACCAACTGCAATTGCATAAATATTTTAAAAGAAAATTTGTGTTAAGCCTGAAACAGAACACCAGATATGAACACTCTTAAAAATCTCTGTGGCTCCCATTCCAGTTACTACATGCTATACTTATATTTTGCTGAACTACAGATCCATCACAGTAAAAAAGGAGACAGAGCAGCATATGTTCTTACAAAACTTTCCATATTTTGTTGCAGCTGCTGTAAGAACCTTCTGGTATAACAACTGATGCTACAGTCTCCACAGAAAGTAATCTGTGGCCATATAGACTGTATCTGAAATAACATGCAGAAGTATGTAACGGCTTGGCCATAAGCTCTTACTCAGATTGGCAACTTACCCATTTGCAGTAAGGTTATGTAAAAGGAAAACCGATACACTGAATGGGGTGGGCCAGGGACCCACACCCTGATGTGGATTCAGGGTGTAGCCAGCAGCATCACTAAATCCCCCCGGTGCTACTACTAAAAGTCAAGCCAAGGTGTAAAATTGACACCCCAGCATTGAACTTACTTGGTAGAAGTTTTGCTGTGTGCCAAAAAGAAAAAGGTTTTTCTAGGAAACTGCAGAAACCATACAACATTGCTAGGATAGGACTCCTTGGGAGGTAATTGCTAAAATGACCTCTTGCAGAAACACAGCTTACTCAGTCCCTTAGACAAGGAGGCTTGGGAACTTCACTGGCACCTAATGCTCCATCACACACAAGCTTGAGACTTTTTGTTCATTGTAGGTCCTCAAAGTGGCATAAATGCCACAAAGATATTCAGAAGTTGCCATTGATCTTTTAAGGTAGCTGCCCTATGGACACTAACTCCAAATCTGGCATTTTTTTTTCAGATATTTCTGATGTTCTCCAAGTCTCTAAGCGTCAACATACAGCAACAGGTCATTAATGTTCCGAATTGCTGGATGCATTTTGTGTTTTACTTTCGAAGTTAAGACAGTTCTAAGGAAGGTTTGCACAACTGTTCTATCAACATTAGATGAGGAACACCTGGAATTAACACCAAATCCTCACTGGTGTGATTTGATACAGTTGCTGTAAATTGCCCCCAGTTTCAAGGGTACTACTCCATATCCTACCAGGAGGACACCTAATCATGACTTTATGAGGCTGTGTTGGGTTAAAGGTGGAGGCTAAGCTTTTTAATAATTCTTTCCTTTCTACTTTGCCAGTGATCTCACTTTGGCTACAAAATTCACTGCCTGAGTTGGGGAAAGCTTGTTACTAAACAGGGGTTGAAACAACAAAACTGTTCGCAATTTAGATATTGGTAGAGGTGATGATAGGCAAATACATATATGCCAATAAAGGACACTGAACATTTTTCTGCAGTGATTCTTAACTTTGGAGGAGCTATCATCATTCTCAACCAGCACATTTATACCTAATATTCGTTACAGTTTGTAACAAAATCCTTATTTCCAATCTGCCAATACTGGGTGAGAGACAAACCTCAAATGCTTTTTCACATTATTTCTAAATCTGTTCTTGATTTAGTTTTGTTTACAGGGTAACATTTTACGAAGTTCTTATTCCCTGCTGAAGGAGTTTCTGCATATCAAAATGTGAAAATATGGACTAATGACAGCTCCCTATGTTATATTTTAGCATTATATGCTAATGGGATGCTTATTTAATAGGTGTGCTTTAGTGACTGAGTGGAAGATGCAATTGTACATGTAAGTTATATAAGAATTACATTAGCCTTGCAGGGTGTTATGCATGCTACTGAAGGGACAAAAAAAGTAAAGTATTAGGCCCCATAAATTTTGCAAAGTTTTGTTTGGTTTTAGTTTAATAAAAGGTTCCAGATAGATAAAAGAGTTTTAACATAACCCACAGAATTAATACACTGTGCAGACAGTATGTATCCTTTTTCACCCTGTTTTCAAAAACTATTTTTCAACCTTTTCCAAGTCCATCACATGTGAGGAAACTGTAAGAGACTATGACAAGGGGGCCAAAGTTTCCTGTAATATTCTTGTATTCCTTGTACTATGGACAGTTCATAAGGCCACTGCCACCCACAGCAGAAAGTGTTAACACTTTCTGAGCAGCATTTTAAAAAATTCCCTAAGGTGACAGCTGGAACAATAACCATTTATTGTGCAGAGGCAAATGACATGCACTAACAGAGTGCTAGGACTCTTAGACTGGGTAGCTTCTGATATTTCTAGGCTTATTAGTGTCCAAAGGAAATACAATAGCTTCTTCTACAGTGGTGTTTTTCAAAGACTACAGCACATTCAGTATTCAGTGTCCATGTGATGCATGAACATAAATGTTTGGGGTGTTTTTTTGGAACTGGATTGATTCCCTAAGTGACTTCTAAATAAATAAATAAATAAATAAATAATAGAAGTAGCTGTAGACAGTTTCTCTGTGCGAAATGCTGTCCCCAGAGAATTTACAGGATTTTTTTCATTGACTTCCATATATTACCAATATTGACCTATTGTGTGAAAAAGGAAGTTATTTCTATCCCAGGTAATTGACTTTCTGATCATGTTTGGAAGTTTCTAGATCATGTTTGGAAGTTCTAGAGTTTGAAGTAGAATGTTGTATCTGTCCTAATGAAACATGGCTATACCTGAGAAAATTGGGCAGACTTGATTCAATCACCAACTACTAAGTTTAAAAAACACAAATAAAAGAAATTCCACTGCTCTGTGCTGAGTTCAAATACCTCACATCAGAAGTAGTGAAGATAAAATCTGTTCAATGCTGTTCCTCCTTCAATTTTAAAGAATATAAATATTTGCCTTTAAAGCAAAAATTCCTTGGATGTTCTGGATTTGTAATATTCTCAGTCAGTCAATATGAGTGTGTGTATATGGGGATAGCTCTGGTGGATTCTGACACTGTTGTACATCTCACAAGTAGCATCCCACTTAGAGAATGAGCCTTTAGGCAGTATTTTGAACACTTGAGTACAACCTATATCTGCCTTAATGATACTGTTTGTATTTGAAGAGAAAAAGAACCTTTTAAATACATTGACAGATTGGATGAAAATGGTGTCCCTGCAAACATGGTGCTGCTAGCTTGCATGTTGTTATCAGCAATGAGGTCAAGTACAGTATCCATTAAGCACAGAAAATAAACAGAAACTACTTAAATAGCAAATAAAACTCAGGCAAAGATTTCCCTAGCTGCCAGCTCAGTTCAAGCCAAATATTTTTACAACAACTGACATCACGATTCTTGGTCATAGATGGTTCAGGGACACCACACTAAATATACAAATGTGTACAGTAATGTAGTCTGAAATAATACAGTTAAATAAAACAGAGATCCATTATTTGAACTGGAAATGCAATGAAAATCTAAATATTTCCTGCTTCAGAATGAGAAAGGTCAAAAAGATAGATATCTTGTAGTGCTATATAACGTTAACTGATTGTTAGCAAAAAGAGAGAGCTGGTAAAAATTTCACTAAAACCAAATTAGGTCCTTAATTTTTGGCAGCCATCAGACTTTATTTTTTATCTTTTAATTCTAATGCTGAGATCTAGAAACTTGTAGGTCAGAGAAGACTGTGTCACAGGACTAATCAAAAGACATAGAGAATAGAGCGGTAATACAGGGATATAAAAATCTCTAGATTTTTCCCCAAACAAAATTTTTATACTCTCTATTGTAAAAGGGAGGGGTAAATCACCTTCCTGTGAATGAAAAGCATAAACATATTTGTTACCACATCAGAGAAATTTCAATGTTTAAATGGCACTTTTGATTTAAGTGTTAATTAAAAACCATCATAACTACATGGAAAAGCATTTCCTTTCTTCATGCATCATTCAGAAAAGTGGGATGAAAAACCATTTTGATCCATTTGGCCTTTAGAAGAATCTGACAGGATCTCAAGCCACAATAACTGAATACCAGAGGGTGTTTTTTTTTCTTCAGAGCTTCTAATCCCACAAAATACAACCAAAATGAGCAGGTTGACATGGTTATTTGATATGTAGGTAATCTAGAGACATCATATATATTAACACAGAAAGAGAGGATTTCATTTTAGAGAAAGTTCTCTGAAGAGAAATGCACTTACAGAAAGCAGGATACAGAAAGTGAGATACTCCAGAAAGACCAAGTCAGAGACATACTGTAATTTGCTTTTACCGTATGGAGCTGATGATTCCCATTACCAAGAGAGGTGCTTCAGGTGCTTCATAAAGACTTCACCAGAAATGAACTTGCAGTGATTTACAACAGCTGCACCCCACCGCCTCCTAGCTATGCCAAACAGGCGTCAGTCCACCTAGAACAAGGGGAAAACTACATGTTTAAGCCCCTATAATTGATATAAGAAGGGCTTAGGTACTGAGTTGCACACCAACATCTTAAAAGAAATGGTTTATGTTTTTGTCATTTAGCAATTTTCTCCTTTATTTCATTATTTCTTATTTGAGCATATTAGGTACTTAATTTCCCTGCTTCTAAGTAAATCTCATCTAGGGTCCTTTTCAATGTCACAATGTGTTTGGAGGACTTGGTTTTCTTCAGCTATTTTTTTCTTCTCCTGTCTATATATAAACAAAGTAAGCTGTCACGGTGATGGAGCTAAATTATTTAAAACAGGACAAGAGAAAGAATAATGATATTCTTACATTTGGTGCATATGATTTGTTCTTTGGTTAAAAAAATATGCTTTTATCATGCTCAAGATTTGGGATGATTGAATTTTTACTTTCAGTGGGAGTCTGCTTTGAGGAAGAGCCTGCTTTATTCCTTAAGTATGGATTTAAATTGTCCTTAACTTCTTTCAGAACAAATGTTAACACAAAGTCAACTGATTTAATTCTGAGGCATTCACTTCATAGACAGCATGTGGGAATTCTGTACAGAGAGTTTATCCTATTCCCTGTAAAATGTGTCACACTTTGACATAAGATTACATTTCTGAGTTACAGTTGGTGTAGATTCATTTACGAGGCAGTCTGAGGCAAGCATTTTTACTCAGGGGAGACTTGACATGACTTGATAGTCTCTATGAACTCAAATGCATTTGCAGTTCAGTTTCTTATTTATAAATGAGGAGGGAATACTGCTTTCCTGTACCACAGTGTTGTCAAGTACTTTAAAGTCTTCAAAACTGGTCTTTCAGTCATGTTATAACCAATTGGGCTGTATAAATAAAATAGCTAGGTCGTGAGAATGGAAAGATGGAGAACAACTTGTCAAAACTGGGGAGGTGAGTTTATATTGGATAATCAATGTAACAATAAGGTAAACTCTTCTCTGAGCTGAAGCTATGAATTCATATTTTTATTCTTAATTCATGTTTGAAAATATGCTCACTTAGGAAAAAATCTAAACTGGAAAAGATACTTGACAATAAGGACAATTTAAAACCTACATTTCACTGAACTCTTAATATTTTACCTCTTTTTGAATATCAGTTTTCATAGTGTTTCCAGCCAGCGTACATTTTTATTTAAATTGAATTAAACTTTTTAGCCACATGTGCATGTCAGTTTAAATAGTATAGTTTGAAGAACATTATTTTCACCTTTATTAGACAAAAAATATCATAGGAAGTTGCCTTCTTCTGGAAATTGAACCCTTTTGGAAACAAATGAACTGGGATATAGCCAGGCCTGGAAACTGCAAAATAAAAAAATCTACTTAGCAGAGAGGCACACATCTTAAATGCTTCAATATACATATCTTTCAAGAAGATAGAATGCTTTCTGTGACTATATCTCATGAAAATAGCTGAACGCTCTAGAATTCATGTTATAACTCTGCATGCTCCCATGGATAGAGCAGGTTTCTAATAACATCCATTTGATTTTAATGGAATAAAATATTTCTTATTACTGCATCTTCTACAGTCTCCAGCCACAATCAGTGTCCCATTACAATACATTTTTTTGTACTGAGAATTAGCAGACAGTCCTTGCCTCATGGTTTGCAGACTACATTCTCGGATGATGAGGAAAAGATACTTATCACCATTCTTTTTTGTTCTGTGAATAGACTTCTGACGGATTTGGATAAAGTCCTAGGTGATTGCCTACATCCATAACAAAGCTAATAATTCAGTATAAGTAAGTCTTTCGACTTCTAGAAGTATCTACAGATCACACTCCTCAAAGATATTTTAAAAAGCAGAAGCCACAAATTTCCCTGTAGTCTTATGAACACGTTATATGAAAAATGCGGCCAATATTAGAGGAATTTTACAGATGAAAGATAGCCCATAGGACTATTGCTCTGAAAGTCTGGAGAAACATGAAGTACTTATAGCAGGAATACATGTACTTCCTGAAAAAAAAATCTTTGTAAATGATGACAAATGCTTCACACCAAGCAACATTCTTCTCTATTCTTAATGCTATTCAAATTTAAAATTTGATTTATTCATCCAAAATTCTATATTTTCAATACCTGCATTTATTTAATGATGCAACCTAAAGATGTTCTTGCTACTTGGAAGATCATGTCTTCTGTTCTTTTTTTGTCACAATTTAAATTTTTCACAAAATAGTTAATTTTGACAGCTCACCTAGGAAAAAGTACGTTCCCTTTTTGTACTGGTGGTAAGTCTGAGATAGACAACTTATTCACCAGAGGAATTTATGAGTGTACTGGGTCAATATTATTGTATCACCACCTTGAAAGTAAACTTCCAGTGGACACTATAGTTACATCTGTACTAATGAATCAGAGAGTGCCATGACAGAGTCTGCTCTGGAGCTTTCTCATCAATATGATTAGATTGTTAAAAGACAGTTTAGGTCCAGACCAGTAAGATCTTTCATCCTAAATGTCTCACTTTCCATCAGACATCTTGTGGATGACAAATTCCCTGGCCCACATTCCTTTTGGGAGATGTAAGTTAACACTATTACTCTATCAAAAGCTAGGTGTAGTTATCTGCATTATTTCTTTGATTAATTGGCTCATAAGATATTTCAAATTTTCATTGCTGCTTTCTACAGATTCCAATTTTTGTGTCCAGATCTTGTAAAACAATTCATGTTAGTGGGCAGTTTTGTCCCAGAGGAATCAGAGTGAATTAAAAAAAACTTGGTGCAGATCTCTAAGTAAGTCAGTCAACGAAGATTGATTTGAAGATCCAGTGTCTAAAAACGTGCATAATAATCTGGATATCTTTCAACTTCCTATCAATTGCAAAAGACTGCCAGCAACTTATTAACAAGTGAAATGCTACTTTTATGAAAGTAATTTGTGAATTTGTGAAGCTGTAGGATTTTTTCTTTCTTTCCATCCACTTCTCTCCCCTCTCCCCCACTAGTGCTTTATGTTTTAAATTCTTGGGAGCTCACTCTAGCAGCATGTCACCAACATAACAGGTGGCATTTGTCCACAGGAGGAGAAACTTTGTCCTTCTTAGTAAGGACTGTGATGAACTGACTGTGACTGGACACTGGATGTCCACCAAAGCTGCTCTATCACTTCTCTCCTTAGCTGGACAGGGGAGACAAAATGTATCAGAAGTCTTGTGCGTTAACGTAAGGACAGGGACAGATCACTCACCAGCTACTGTCATAGGCAAAACAGACTTGATGTGGGGAAAGTAGCTCAATTTATTACCAGTCAAATCAGAGTAGGGTAATAAAAACAAACCTTAAAACACCTTCCCCCCACTCCTCCCATCTTCACAGGCTCAACTTTACTCCTGAAGTCTCTACTTCCTCTGGTATAGCAATGCAGGGGGACAGAGAATGTGGGTTATGGTCAGTTCACTGTCTCTGCCACGACTTCCTCCTCAGGCAGAGAGGACTTCTCACACTCCTCCAGTGTGATACAGCCCTCTACGGACTTTTCCAGTGTGAGTCCTTCCCCATGGTTGCAGTTCTTCAAGAACTTCTCCAGTGTGGGTCCCTTCCACGGGGTGCAGCCTTTCAGGAACAGGCTGCTCCAGTGTGGGTTCCTGTGGGGTCACCAGTCCTGCAGCGAACCTGCTCCAGCATGGGCTCTTCTCTCCACAGAGCCACAGGTTCTGCCAGGAACCTGCTCCAGCACAGGCTTCCCCTGGGGTCACAGCCTCCTTCAAGTATGCCCCTGCTCTGGCATGGGTTCCTCTATGTGCTGCAGCTGCGTATCTGCTCCACCATGGACCTCCATGGGCTGCAGGGAACAGCCTGCCTCACCACGGTCTGCATCACGGGCTGCAGTGGAATCTTTGTTCTGCTGTCTGGAGCACCTCCTCTCCTTCCTCACAGACTCTGAGATCTGCAGAGCTGTTTCTCTCACATATTCTCATCCTTTACTTCAGTGCTGTTATTCTGCACAGGGTTGCAGTAAGTTAGTAGCTTTCACTTCAAGTGACAATACATGCAGTTGAAAAGTCATCCTCTAGAGTGGAATTACTGTTTTTTCTCTTATATGAATTACAGATTCCTTGTGATTAAAAAAATACCCAAACCATCAGGTTAATAAAAATATATAAGTTTAGATCCTGAGAAAACACGATGTTTAGATTTATCAAGAAAACATTTCAAAATACACTTGTATTTTCAAATTAATTTCTCATTAACAAATAGCTCTACTACATTATAGCCAAAATGTGCAGATTCTGATGCCCTTCAAAAACAGTGAACAAGTATGGAACTGCTTTGACAAAAACTTATTATTTGAAAGCCTATGGTGATAATCTGCAAATCAAACAAGTCCTGTATGGACTTTGCCAAAATTTCTTAGTAAGAAACACAACATAGAAAGTAATGAAGAAGGATATGGTTATCACTATTCATCATCAATCATTGTGTTTTGAATAGACAGGAAGTGTTTATCAGCAGGGAAAAAAATGGTTTAAAAATAACTTTGAGACAGCAGTGTAAAGTTTCTTAGACGACTTTGGAAAACCCGTTGGGGTTCCTAAGTAATACACAGAAAACACTGCTATTCTGGACTTCCTCCAGACAGTAACTGATGTAAGTAACAGAGGTAATTAACTATTAATACATTAATGAAAAGTAACATTATGCCTCAACACTGGAGGCCTGGACTGTTACTTCTCCATTTCAGCATCTCAGTTGGGTAACCCTAATTGTTAGATTTATACTGGCTTAAGCATGCCGTGGAATAGTAATAATTAGCCCTGGGAATTACAGAAAGTGAGAATTTATAAGTGAAATATCTATGGACAGTGATAGTAAATGAATGAAAAAAGTAATAAATAACTGGCAACAAAATGAGAACAGAAGTACAGGAGAATTGCAGGGAATAAGAAGAAATAATGCCACTGAATAATTCTCTTTTTTCATCCTTTGAAGTGCCCATATGATGACAAGATTCTTCAGTGTTTGATACAGATTTCTAAGGAATTGTGATTCCAACTGGCTTGAGTTTTTAACTCTAACTCCTCAAAAAACCTAACGTATATGAAATATCATCTGAAGGTCACCTGAACACAACTCAATTAAGAGATGTACAGTATCAGTTCTCGGCTAGAGTGTAATTTTTTTTACTTAAGGCAGAAGCTTAAAAAAGATGAATAAATGCAAAATGAGGTCTGATATTCAGAGATAAAATTTTTTTTTTCAGGTCAAGATATGTAAATTTTCCTTTAAAACTTGTTATATAATTGAATCAATAATTCTCTGATTGTAAGAGTTCATCCACACCCTTGCTGCTGAGACAAGTGAGAGGAAGAGGCAGATGTATTTCTCACACCACTCTAAGCTGTGATGTGAACTGATGTAATCTTTCCCATGGACCTCAAAGGTTCTGAATGAAAGATTGAAATAGAACAGAAAAATGATGTGAAAAACATTTCCATCAGAAATTTATGTATCTGTATCAAAAGAAATTATCGATGCCCCAATAATTCTTAATCACGCAACATCTACAGTGCTGTGAAATAAACAGTTGGGTTGTCTAGAATAATGATTTAAACTATCACATTGTACTGTCTTGATTGCAACTAATTTTTCCTTAATTTCCCACTTCTCAATTTATATACACTAAGAAATAGCTAACTTAAAGTCTTGACTTCGCCCATTGCCAGTATTTCTCTGTAACTGGAGTAGAAACAATGAACACATGAAAACAAATCGTTTTCCCAAAAGGTCACTCTCCTGGTGTACTCCAGAGGGCACTCATGAATGAATGGCAGATGGCCATTCAGAGACTTGCCAAATACCATTAATCAATGACCAATGTGGCAGCATTGAGCTTTGTGATAGGCATGACTTAATCTATTGTTTGGTAATCAACCTTATCTATGGTCATTCGGTAATTCTTATAAATCCAAAAATTATTGTTAGTCTTTTGGAGCAGAACAGTACGAGAATGTCTCACATAATAATTGCAAAGTGCTCTTTTCTTCAGTCAAAGAAGCAACCATTTCATAATTAGAGAGAACAGATTATGCCAGCTAGACCTAACAGTGCATGCTTTGTCTCATGGCATACTATTTTCCCTCAACCAGCCCTCCCAAACCTCTGTGAAATCTTCATATAGAAAGTTGCTCACATAATAATGCCATTCATCCACTGGCTGATTCAGATTTAATAATTAGAATGACTTACCCCCCAATTAAAAGGCAATGTTACTTCTGCTGTTTATTGTCGCTGTGATTTACAACCTAGTATCGTAAAATGCTAAAAGTTAAAAAAAAACAGAAACTTTCTGGTCAGTATGCAATAGTTAGTTGATTACTTCATGCTTGACCTTGTCTTCTGAATGAAGACATATTATTCATTTGATAAAGGAAGGAGTGAATCATGTTGTCTGTTTTAGAATGTGTGCACGCAAAAGTTTTAAAATATTCTGAATTCATCTTGAGACAAGATCTGAGGATGAATCTCGCATTTATAAAATTCCATATTGCCAAGTAGAAAGTTATAAAACTAAATTATTTTAAACACTGAAAAGCTAGGTCCCAAAGAAAATGGAAGTATCAACAGAAAATACCATCACTTGTTCAGATAATTTAAAAGTAGTTGTGCACGTACAAATTAGTAGACCCAATGAAACTGTTCTTTGTTGGCAAAATGAAATGCTTTCCTCTGTTTTCAATGGCTCAGCTTTTCTTTTTAGCTTTCTTATCAATGCCTATCTTGATATCATAATTCTTGCATTATTCAAAATATTATTTTACTTCACAAAGCACTTGGGTACATAAATTGAAATTGCTATCCACCTGTGATGCATATTGGGATCATGAAATACTTTAAATAGTCTGTACATCACTGTGGCTATTCCTACGTCCTATACTGACACCTGAGGTATGAGCTGATAAAAACTGTACAATGGTAGTAGATGAAGAGACCTTTGCCTGATAGCAACTTGAGATAATGAGGCTGGGTGCTACAGCAAGACCTTGGTGACCTCAGGTCAGATAATGAACAGTCATGGTGTTATTTACAGAATTGCACTGTAAGTTAAGAAGCTTTGCCTCCTGCCTATCCTCTTTGCTCAGCTTGCTTAGTCTGAGTTCCATACTGTAGGCTTGGAATTTTCTGTACCTGGGCCCAAACTATTCTGCAAACAACAATTTTGATCTGCTGGTATCCTTAGTCCAAATGACTGAGCAAAACCAGAGATAAAGACTTTGCCAAAGTGAAAAAAACATCCCCATTTATCAATTTTCAGTCTTGTACCTCAACTGTAAGACATCCTGCCAATTCAATAGTAAAGAAAGTTGGCCAAGGGACATAAAAAGATGACCTTAATTGTAATTTTAGAAATAGGTAGTATTACAAAAATTATACGGACTTAAACATTGTGGTTGGGGTAATACAAGCTGTAATTAAGCATATAAAAAGCATTTTTTACACGTGGAATTTATCACCGTGGAAAATTATTTAGTGACATTACTACTTTAATGATTATTTTTTGTATTGGTCTCCACCTTTTCTCCACTACTTCTTTAGTCAATTTGCATTATTATTACATCACTACAAAGGAAATTGAAAAATTTCAGCATCTATTCTAATGATACTGCTTAAAGTACTACTATTTCACTATTCCTGTGCCAAATTGCTCTCTTATCAATAATTTCTGTTCCCTTAAAGCTGTTTATTTCTGGTTTCTTTAAATTCAGTTGAGGGTTGGTTTGTTTGTTGTTTTTTTTTTTTTTTTAATAGTCTTTTTACCTTTGTGGAACAGTACTTCCTTTCATATGGAAGTCAATTGCTCACAGGTTTCAAAACTGAGAGTACGAATATCACAGGACTAAGTTTTTTAAAAAAATTACCTGGGAATCTTTACAGAAGATACAATTTCTCTGCACTTTGACACTTGTACACTCCAGCTCACAATACAGCTTATTTGAGTCACATTGCTTTTCAAACCTAAGCACGTTTACAAGGAACTTCTGTGAAATTCCATTTCTTAATTCACAATCAGGGGCATGTTTTCTGGGCTACTTAGCAAAGCCCCATAAATGCTGAACGTTTTAAAGAATATGGGATTATTTATTTATTGATTATGTATGTATTTCTAAGAAAGCCTTTAATCTGCATTTGCACTGCAGAACAGTTGTGCTCCCTGGTATGCCCTCAGACTCCCACTGGCTGTGTCTGGAGGAGACACGGCTGGTGCACGTTCTGCTGCATGCCCCCTGGTTCCTCTGCAAGGAGGGAGTCATGGTGTAGTTCCACAGGTCTGCCAGTCCAGTCAGTTTAGTATATCTGTGGACTGCAAAGTTTGATTGTCTTAATATGCTTTAAAATGGAATTTCTTCAGGGTTTCACAGCTCCACTGAGCTATCTTTTTGTTAAATCTGGCCTATTGTAGTCAGCTTTGGGTTTCTGAAACTGAAGTAAATGCAGGGACATTACAAAAGGAAGGGACAAGTATCTCAGAGGGAAAGATGCCCTACTGTCATGCACTGAATCAAGGGGATCTATTCATTCCCTAAACATAGGTATTTAACTGTGTCTACGATGCTCTGGACTGCCTGAGGCAACCTGGGGCTTCCAGATGCAGTATGGGACCTGCAGAAAAATCTCTGCCTTTTAAAGCAGCAGCTATGAACCAGAAGGGATAGCTAAAGACATGAAGTGCCTGTATTTGGGGAATGAAATCAAACAATCAGTGCTGGTAGACACTCCATCAGTGTCAAATACAGACAGAATAAAAGCCACACTTTATGAATCAGACTGTGTCATCAGTGAAGCGAATAGAAAATAGGGTCTGATTTGTCATTTGGAAACAATGTAGGTTAATTGTGTAGCTAAATTTCAAGACCATCATCATAAGTGTCTTTTGTTCTATTGTGCATTACCTTCTTTTAACTTAGCTCTTTTAGACTGAAATCAGCTTACTAGCAAGACAGATGCTTACAGATGTTTCAGATTTTTTTAAGATGCCCAATTACCTGCAAATGCATTGCAAAACCCTCTTAGTGTAAAGTGTTGGTTAAATACAGCTGTGAAAAATTCAGATTTTCAATTCAATATACAAAATAGCTTAAGCTGTAAGCTATTCAACACTCTGAAACACCAATAGATCAAATAAACCCAGTGTTCTGCCAGATCATCTTTCCTTTAGATACATTTGATTCAACTAATATCATCAGACTTCAGCACAGTTGCAGAAACATGAGGAAGAAGAAAAACTCCTGAGTATTATCATACTAGCAATTAATGGTTAAAAATTACAGTGTCAGGGGAATTTAAGGTTAATCCAGATGGATCTACCAGATCAAAACCTACATTCTGTCTAGTAAAATAAGAATGAATTTTAACTCAGGTAATTTAATTACAATTACACTGACTTACAAAATCCATAGAGCTGTCCACAATTACAGTATACGTCTGTTTTGACATCCATATGTTCTACTAATCTATGAGGGTTTTAAAAGTAAAATATATATATCTGAGAAAGAAAAATAACACAGTATGTAATGCCATAATAGTTATAAAGGGAATTATTTGTAATCCCCTCAGTATTACAGCCTGAAGATAATTTAGTGATGAGTCAAACTGTCTCCAGTGTAAATTGGGAACCAAATGGCAGAAGAACTGGCTTTTAAGGACTGGAAAACTTGACATATCTGAAAAGTGCTTCAAGGCCTGAACGGTGTGAATAACGTTTAGCTTGCAGCTGTTGCAAATCCGGTTGAACTGGCAACACATTGAGTGCTAGTGTTACAACCCTCTTCCCTTCTGATCTAATTCCTTTAACATCTGATGGATATCATTATAATGGGCCCCTCTAGACTGTTCTGTTTTCAGCAGAAGTACTCAAATATTTCTCAGTGGACCCCAGTTATGCATTACCACCTATCTTCATGCTTTTGGGGCATTACTGAAGTTCAGAAATTCCCCTCACATTTGCATCTCAGAGAGGTTACACAGAGGGTTGGGTCTAGGCTTTGGTGAATCGTTACAAGTGAAAGCTATAGCTGTAATTGTACTTCAAGGAGAACTGGCACTTTCCATGTCTAACATGGTAGCAACACTTGCTGGCTGCTAGCAAGGACTGTGGTCTCCCCAGTATGCTCCATTCTACTAATGCAAGTAGATGAAAAGTGCAAGTGTGTATCCCACTCCCCACTCCTTCTGGTGTATGAAACATTGCTATGACAAGTGCAACCTCCTTGTCTGTGCAGGTTCATCTCAGTGGTGACTCCTCAAAGAACTCTAAAGAGCCTCAAGATGGCATCTAGATTGGTTGTAGGCACCGTAACATACCCCAGCATTCAGCTCATCTAGGCCTCCAGAGACTAGGCCAGAATATATCTCAGGCCACAGAAACATAGGCATCAGATAGAAATCTTCACTGAGTAAAGAATGCAGCTGGAAGTGGGGATCTGAAGTGATAGCCCTCAAAGGATGTGCTGCAGACCTGATGACCTGAAAAAAAGGGAGCATATTTCAGCCTTCCAGCAAAACAGGAAAGCCTCAGGAGGCAGTTCTGTTTTACCTATTTCCTAAAAATAGCGTATTTGCTAAAAAAACTTGAATTCAATAAATTACACTGAGAAAACTGCAATGCCTCATATTTCCACAAATATATAACTCTACAGAGAAATATCTATATTTGTGCCTATAGTGAAAAAGTGGGAAAATTATGTGCATAATTAATAAGTTAAGGTTAATAAACACCAACCAAAACCAGTTTTTTAGCTGACTGTCTTTATTAAAAATACGTAAATATACCTCATCTTCCTTTAGCTCAAACTGTGTAGAAGTAGCTTTGTGACTGTAGCTTTACTGGGCCTAGCAAAAAAATCCTTAGTTGGATGGACATGGACATTACTTTCAAGACTAATATCTTACAATCAATGGTCCAACACTTCTTTTGATGACTGTCCTTCCACCACCTCCGATTTTCAAATTATTCAAAAGCTCCATCTCTTTCACTATTTGAAAGAAGCTCTTGGAAATGATCATAACACCACCAGATTTTTACACGCTTGGCACTGGTCTTGACAACACCATATATGCTAGCTCTTGTTCTCGTAAAAGTACATGCCAGCTGTTGCTATATTTTAAACCCGGGTAATACATGTTTGTTTGATAAGTTTTCTAAGTGTTTTGTTTCAGGTTGGTTTTTTTTGGGTTGGTTGGTTTTTTGGATTGTTGTTTTTTTTTTCCCCCTGAATATCTTGGGATATTCCCTCAGCTGTGTGAGCCACTGTAACACCAGAGATGCACAAACTGAGAACACAAGTAGGAATATCCTCTGCTACAGATGCTTCCTTGTGTTCCTAGTCAATTTAGCAAAAGGAGATAGAAAAGTCAAGGAGCCAAAGAGATGCCTGTGTTTATTTTGCTGGAAGGAGGATAATGAGAAAAGGGAGAGGAGACTGCAAGGTGAAAAAGGAAAAGGAAGAAAAAGTGAAACAGACCCAAGCAATTAATCTTGTTTATAGTGATCACTGAATTCTGAATCTTTGACTTGAAATCCTAATATACTATTTGGGTGATGATGATAATGATGATAATGATGATGATGATACATCTAGACAGTAGCACTTGAATTTTAAAGTCAGGCAGGCTTAAACTTAATAAAAAGTGAATTTACCATTTCTATACAATTATATTTCTGAATATATGTCTTGGGCTATGTTTCTTGTAGTGTATGAGGCAGAATGACAGCTGGTAAAAATGAACTGCTTAAAAAAACCCGTATGTATTATAACCTATGCACAATATAAAGACCGTTATGACGGGCCTTGGATGAGGTTGACACTTCAGCCTTCAAATTTTAACGATCTGTTAACAGTGTTCTTCCAAGGAAGAGAGACATTTTTGGTAAAATTCACTCTGGCTTGCCCTGCCCTGTCTTGCCTTGCCCTGGCCTGCCCCCACCCTTACC
>NW_009941276.1:24841-48144 GCF_000696875.1 Nestor notabilis | reverse complement strand
GATCCCTGAGGGACACCACTCGTTACTGGTTACATATCCCCATCTCGTTTCCAGTACAGAATCATACTTGAAGTCTCAGTTTGATTTCACAAGTACAGGACACAAATTCATAGCCCCACCTGTTGCTCTGCTGCAGTAGTCTTAGATTATTAGATTAACATCAATGAACAGAAAAGTAAACAAAATTACCGAAGGAGTTTTCAATGCAGCAAGCATCTAGAGCACAATTGCAGGAAAAAATTTAAAAGACCCATGTGTGAAGCACAATGTCAGATTGGTTGTACCTTGCTCTCACCCACTTTAAAGCTGTGCTTTACAGCTCAAACCTGAACTGAAGCCCTGAGTGATGTAAAAGTACACACTAAAAATGAAGAACCTAGTACTATACAATGCAGAGGAGTCACCAGCAACGTGATGCTTTTAGATGTTTTTAAGATCAGTTAAATGCACATGAAAGAATATGTTATGTCATATATATGTAATATCTCTGACTACTCAGTAGATTGAAAATACTGTGTGATTCATGTTATGATAAAAAAAATAAATTACTATATTTGAGTGAATGAATCTCTGATCTTTTGAAACTGAAGTTCTCTGTGTTAGAACTGTGTAAAACATAGTGACAACACATTTTTGAAGGAGCTGTTTACTGAAGTGGTTCAGGAGTTAAGTTGTTATTGTCAAATTTCTCTCCTGCCTACTACCCGATTGTCATTCCATTTTCAAGGTCACGGTAAAGGTAGACAGTTATGATTCTCCTCAAAGAGTTTTGGCAGGAGATAAATAGCTGCCTTTGATCTTTTATAGGATATTAATAGATGAGACACTTCTCCACCTGATAGCTAACTGTCAATCAGATGATGTCAATTTGAGTTGCAAAGAAGAGAATGATGAAGTGCCCTTCGATGTCAATCCTTGATTAGATGGCTCTTCATGCAAGGTAGATCTTTGTGTCAGTTCCATTTTAAAAAAAGAAAAAAAAAACAACAACAAAAAACCCACAAAACAAACCTGGATTATTATCTCTCGAAAATAACATTTACAATGGAGGCCTTAGATGCTCACTTTTAGCAATACAGGTATACATTTAGAGTAATACACTCTCTCTGTGACCATAGAAAAAGGCAGTATCATGGACAGTAAATTGTGACTATGCCATTTTAAGTATAAAGTAAATTTTTGTGGTGTTTTGCTCTAGACTTTGTTTATTACTCTCAATTCAGTGAACTGATTTTAAGGAAAAAGAGATAATCCTATGCAGTAAAAAATGCAAGTTGTAAACTGAGAATCAGCTGCCTTGCAGAAATGTTCTTTAGTGAAATGTCAGTGTTACATTAATGTACATATTAAATATTAAACTTACTTATAAGTATATATCTTTTTTTTTACTTGAAGTGCTGATATTTCCAGTCTTTTTGATTGACTCAGAAGTCTTATATTATTTATTGTTACAGTAATAAAAGGTTCTCAGATGCATGA
The DNA here is from genome assembly GCF_000696875.1 of Nestor notabilis. Classification (NCBI taxonomy): domain Eukaryota; kingdom Metazoa; phylum Chordata; class Aves; order Psittaciformes; family Psittacidae; genus Nestor; species Nestor notabilis. Next base: position 46,665 of record NW_009941276.1, on the reverse strand, counting down.
CCTCTTAAATAGCAACACAACTTCATGGAAAGTGTATATTTTATGAAAAACATTGTCTTTTTTTTTTTTTCTTTTTTTTGAGTCTGTACTGTATACTACTGAGAAAATACAGGTTATGCGCACAAATATTTGAAGACAATTAATTGTTTCCATTTTCCACATGAAAAGTGTTCTGTTTATTCTGTCTTTTTTATTTATTTTTTAAAAAAAGGGAAACTTTATATGGAAAAAAAAAGTCCCAGTCATAAACACACTTTTCAAGTGAGTAATCTGGATCAAATTTTCCCATTTTGTGTTTATGTACTGCTGCGTATGCAAGTGAAAAAGAAAGCTTTTACCATGCAGCTTGTGTAAAAACAGATCCAACCTAGGAGAGAGGAAAAATGGATCATAAATATACTAGATTATATCTAGTTATTTTCCTGAAGAGTAAAGTACTGATATCAGATTAATCTCTTTTATTTAAAGACTTCGTTTTAAGGTTCTAGAGGTTAGAATATTTTTCTTTCATTTTAAAGAAACAGTTTGTGTGTGCATGTCTCTATTGTTCCTTCCCTCTTTAAAGGGTGGGTGAATCAACTGCATGTAGAAATACATAGTCTCCTTTTGATGTTGATGTGAATCACAGGTATTATCCACCACAGACTGGTGAGGGAAAATATGGGAGATAAACCCAAAAATATGCTGTAATTTACTGTGTGCTTTAAGGTGAGATCCAGACAAGTTTTCTGGGTAGTGCTTTTGTGATTCAACTGATATTTACAATATGCATAATGCACTACAAATGCTGTTAGAGCGTATAGCAGTAAATTTGGCTAGTGCTGCACAATTTTAAGTAAAGTTCCCATAAATAATGCATAAGTAAGAGTTCTTACTTGAGCTGTGCTTTCACAGCCTGCTGGAACTGATCATAAACACCATGTTGACAGATCACATGAAGAGCAAAATTTAGAGAGTTTATTTATTGCACTTTCTTTTGTATCAGTTCAGGATATAGACTGAAGACAATGGAGACTGTTAATTACCGTGAAAGCAAAAATCTTTATATTAGCATGTACTTTGAGATTACATATTCTTTGGTACAACATACTTAAAGTGTTATGTACTGTTATTCATGTGAGAATACACAGAGAGAGCATTAAATGACAAGAGATTTGATAATATACCTTAGTTCAGGATATAGAAGGAGGAAAAGTACTAGTATACTTCGTTTAACATAGTTATGATGTTACGGTGTGTTTGACCCTGGCCATCATACAGTCTAGTTACCAACTTCCATATGACTTCGTGAGGAAGGTGATTGCGTTCCTTGTATATATATGCATATATAGTTTGGAAGGTATGTTTTTGAACAGCAACTGTATTTGGACTTTTAAATACGTACTTGTGAAATGAAGCCAGAAACTGCTGTGTTCCTGGCTTTAAACAACTCTTTCAATATATATAGTAAACAGCAATTAGTTTGGTTTTGTCATTTATTATTGCACTTTTACTGTGTGTGTGTGCATGTGTGTGTGCGCGCGTGCGTGCGTGTGTGTGTGTGTGTGTGTGTTCAGGATTACCTTGTAATCAGTTACAGTATTCCTTTTCAAACTCCTTTATTTGTTGCTGTTGTTTTGTTGGTTTGTTAGAAATTTTGTTATAAAATATACTAAGTGTTTGGGGGGTTGTTTTCTTTCTTTTTTTTTTGTTTTTTTTCCCCAGGAACACTGAGGCGCCGTTTCTTCTTGTCTTGTCTTATCTTCACGTCCATACTGCTCTATATGCTTCAAAAAATTTCAGAGGAAAGAGCAAACATGGTTTATATGGGGATGCAGTGGAAGAAATGGATTGGAGTGTAGGTATGTTACATGTGCTTCTAACAGCAGCAGAGGGAATTCATGGAAGACTTATATTCACCAAATACAGGCTTCTGTGGTTTGGATGTCTACAGTATATCTGAGATATTTGTCTTTTATACTTAGGGGAAAGAAACAGTTGTTTAAAAGACACAATAATCTGACTTCTTGTAATATCCAAATTTATTGTGTCCTACAAATGCCTGCTCTCTTCTTTGACTGTGAATGTATTCTATACAGTATAGTCTCAGCAGAGATGTGGACACCATAACTGTAGACATTTGAAGCAGAGTAGTTAAATCCAACTCCATGAGCTTCTGGGTGCTATTTGGCCTCTGAATGTTGTCTTCATAAAACAATATACTAATTTGAAAAGTGACCACATTACATTGATACCAGAACATTTTCAGATAAAGTGACTACAATATGCACTGTTGCTAAAAGTAATTTGCTAATTATTTTAATGAATTTTCTGAATTAGTGAAATCACTCAGGTGTGGTCCAAAAATATATCTTCTGTTCATGAAGAATAGTCAAAACCAAACAACTTGCCCTTCAGAGCCTTCCATTCTTTTTGAGGCTGGAGAGCAGTCGATCATTACATCTTTCAACAGGCTTTCTGTACAACAACAGTTCATATTTGAAAATAAATAGATTGAAGCATAGTAGCATTAGGAGCTAAACATGATCTTACATTCCTCCTTCCCATATACCCCAACTCAATTCTGTTCTCAGTACAACTCAGTGTAAATTGGCTTTCTCCAAGAACATGTTGCTTCCTTATTAAGTTGGTATAAACAGATACTCAGTTTTGGTACATACATATTTTTAAACTATGCAAGCATGTGCAGTTAAACATCATGTAAATTTCTTGCGTATTTTTCATCAAGAATTCTGGTTGCAGAAGCTAGGGGACAAAAGGCAGCAGAGCACATTTAGTGATTTGTGATTTAATCACATTTAGTGATTTGTAATGTATTTAGTGCACTATTTGAAACATGGGGAAAACCTTTGTGATATGGGAGGAAGGGTTTTCATGTGGAGATAACAGAAAAAACCCTCTTTTTTCAAATCTGGTTTTGTAAAAAGAGAGTGGCTTTCATTCCACTTGTATCACAACTTGAATCATTGTCATTTCCATAGTGGCCATCAGCACTGGGTCAATCAAGTTTTCACATTAGATAAAAGTATGCATGTGTTGTCATTTCTGTTTGCATCTGCATTGTATTAAGCTACTGAGCATTAGCTGGACTTACTGTCTGTGATTGATTTTACTATTTCTTTTTCTGTTCTACAGTATTTAGCTTATTCCAACCTAATTGGTTGTTTGCTGCTGCCATCATGTTTTTCTGCCTCCTCCAGGAGAGTGGCTCCTGGGCTTAAACAGCAAGTTGAAAACTAGGGCAGCTGACATGCTGCTGTTTTCAGCTATTTAATGATTCAGAGGTGGTAACAGATTTAAAACCACTGCTTTCTTCCAGAATGACCACAGGCTCTTAGGAGATGTGTCAAACAAACCAAATTGTAACACAGAAGCATATTATTAAAAAAGCTTGGGATAAATCAGAGATACAAACTTAATGGTGCTAACAGGAATTTTAAACAAGCTCAGAGGAGATAAACAAGTTTCCTTGTGTACTGCCCTTTACAATTCATTACAGGAGCATCAGGGGCTAGCTTAATCAGGAAATGTATCCTCAGCTGTCATTTACTAGTATACAAGCATCAAATCTTGTTTCAGCTGGGGGTCTGGTTACTGTGGAATCCCTTGTGGATGACTAATACCAAAAAAATGTAGACTAGAAGTTACAAGTAGAAGTTAATACTGTCAGGTACCAGTGATTAAAAAGTTATATCAAGATTGGACCATGAAATGCAAATGAAATATTATTTCTAATTTGAGAGATCAGCTGGAATCAGTAAGAAGACTTTAGCTGCCATTTGCAATAGAGAAAGTAACAGTCTTTCTATTAAGACAGAGAAGTCCACAATGAATGAGAATTCTAAATAAGAGACAATTCGATTTTCATCTGTTTATTTATTGGGAATCAATTACCAATAATTCAATTATAAGACAATCTCCATGCTAGGAAGAGAAAAACCTGTAAGACACATGCATAAAATACTGCTTTGAATATTTCATATTTGTGACTTACTAAACCAATACTGAAGGGTATGATTACAGTCCGTGTCAAAAATGCAGAATACAAAGTCTCTGGGTAAGCTTTGGGATCATGTATGTGTGCTGCGTTTGCATACCAATGTGTGTATAACAGAATTTAATGTTTAAAGCATTCACAGTTATAATGTCACTGCGTGTGACATGCCTTAGAGAGTTGTTCTCTGGCTAATAACATTAATTTTCTTTCAATGCAGGCTAAGCACCTTATTAATTCTATTAATTACAGTTCATATGAGAGCAGATAAAATAATCCTACAGACCAAAAATGGAAAAAGAAATGATGAATGTATGAATGAATTCAATATTACAATTTTCTTCCTTCCTTCCTTCCCTTCTTCCCTTCCTTTATTCCTTCATTCCTAATTGAAGAGAAATGAGTATGTTCAGACATTGTTTTTGATGTAAATTGCATTACACTAATCCAAAAAATATAACTGCAAAGAGTTTTGGAGCCCCCTGTAGACTTGCATGCAAGCTGTGTGAAGACGCTTATTCAACACCACTTTTGCAAATGGCTGTTTATTGTTCTGCTAACAGTAGAAAAACTACATAGCACTTCTTAGTCCTTTGTGGAACAATCACAGCTGAATGGTTTAAGTGTGAAAAAGTCTCACAAATGGTAGTCTGGCATATCCTTATCTGGATATCTTTGTTATATAGGTGCCTACAAGCTTAAAAATCAATTGTCTCTGCAATGATCTTCTGACCTCTCTTAGGATCAACTTACGCCGAGAAAATATTACGATCATCTGATGTTAGTAAATTAGAAGAAAAGGAGCAAAAGTAAATCCCAATGCATCTTACATGTAACTTGTGTTTGGAATATTTTGAAAAGTTTGGTAGTTTTGTATGAAGAGAGTAGTTCCGTATCTCCCCAATACAAGAGGTATATGGAGCTACTGAACAGTGTCCAGCAAAGGGTCACAAAGATGATTAAGGGACCAGAGCATCTCTTCTATGGGGAAAAGCTGAGACAGCTAGGACTAGAGCTCTGCTCAGCCTGGGGAAGAGAAAGCTGAGGTAGGATCTTATTAATGCTTATTAATACTTGAAGGGAGGATGCAAAGACTATGGGGGCAGGCTCTTCTCAGTGGTGCCAAACTGAAGCACAGGAGGTTCCTTCTGAACAGCAGGAAAACTTTTTTTACACTGAGAGTGACCAATCACTGGCATAGGTTGCCCAGAGATGCGTCGGGGTCTTCCTTCTTGGAGATATTCAAAAGTCATGGTTCTGGGCTCCAAGTGGCCCTGCTTGAGCAGGTTGGGTTGGAAAAAGTCCCCTCCAGAGGTCCTGTCCAATCTCAACCATTCTGTGATCCTGTGAGATGCTAGAGAAAAGAAAAAAGCTATTCACTGAAGTCAATTCATACTTTGAACGAAAATCAGACATAACCATTAGAAGTCAGTCCAGAGTAACCAAGGAACTCTTCACTGAAGCAAACAGAAGCAAGATACTCTCACGATACTCTCGTCCTCCACTCCACTCTGGTGAGACCCCACAAGTAGTATTGCATCCCACTCTGGGGTCCACAGCAGAAGAAAGACCTTCACTATGCCCACAAGACTCTCAGTAAAATTCTTGGTCCGATGGAGGGATCATAGTCTAAGGTATTCACAAAACAAAAAGAAGGGTCTAAATCTTACAGACAAGGAATTGTTGAGTTTCTGAAGCATGTTAGAGTCACCCAATTTTTCAGGTTTTGTAAGCTTGCATAGTAGCATATGATGTCTTCAATTTCCTAGTAAAAGTATTTTCTTTATAATTTTAGAATAATTATTTTAACCTTTAAAGTCTATAAGCTCTTAAACTTGACTTACTATTTTTACTTACAAAGCAATTAAAATATACTTTTAATATTTATTTCAAGTTATTCTGCCCATGAAATTGTATTCCTAGATATTGGGGGTTTTGTTTGTTTGTTTGTTTGTTTGTTTGTTTCATGTTCTTTCCTATATTGAGCAGTAACTATTCTCCTTCTGTGAAACACCACAGTATTGGCAAGTTTCACCTGAAATCTATGTTTCTTCTTTTACAAATAATTGCTAATGGCTGTTACTGTGAATTCTTACATCTTTATTTCACTTTACTGTAGGTTTTTTGCTTTCAACCTCTATTTAGAATCCTACGCTGTTAGAACCAATCTAAAAATGTACCACAAATCTTCTGAGAATTTTGAATTATGCTAAAAATAATCATTAGTAGTATGAAAGAAAAAAAGGATAAATTCCTATTCCTTTGAGAAAAAATGAATAAGCTATCCTTATTTTTTTCTTATTTTCATTTTTTTCAGAAAAAATCTTGTACACAGAGATAAGTCTAATTTATCATGGTTTTTCACCTGATGTACTCATTTGTAACAGTGCAAAGTTGATATAAAAGATAAGCACAGCAGAGTGATGCCACATTATCAGAAATGGCAGATAAGCAGGCTCAGATTGTTTTATCCAACTATTATGAATGTGACATAAACTTAGCTGAGCCAGGTTTTTTTATCATGGAAAATATTCAGCCAGCATCTCTGAGGAAGAACGTATTCAGCCAATATAGGTACTCTCTGACTTGAACATCTTTTTCTGACAGTGTTCTGCCATTCTGCTTTTACTCTAACTTAAAGAGACTGTTTCTTCAGCTAAGGCAGTAGTTAAGCTCTTGAAGCACATTCACTCTTTAGGTCAGATCTGGGAAAATCATCAGTAAGGATGCAGATTGAAGATACTTGTGGTTCTGCCTTTTATGATGTGGATGCTTTCAAATTACCATCTCCACTAAAACCCAAAATCATTTCATATGTCACTAAGCAGCAATGGATTTCAGTCACTAAACAGGACTGAATTTAAGAGGTAACTAAGTGATGAAAGACTCCCATTTCCATGATGATAAGCCTCGTGAGCTGCCTAATCCTTCTTAAGTACAGTTCCCTTTTTATTACATCTTTGTATACAGCAAGGCTCCTTCTTAGAACATTAGGTATAAGATTGCAAAGCACATCTTAAGCAGCCATTCTCACAGCATTTTTTAAATCAGTCTAGTTTAAATAATGACTTAGTAATGTGCACTCCATGATGGAAAGCTTAGTAATATGCACTTCATGATGGAAAGCTTCAGTGTAATGCGGTTTGGGGTAGTAGTGCTGTGTTGTTCAAAATTTGCTGCCAGCTGCTAAGCAGATTGCATTTGCATCTGATACTGCAGGAGTTAAATTGTCAGAACAAGATGTATTAGTGCATTGCTCATTTTACTGTACAAAAATGTAATCGTATACTTCCAAAATTTCAAAGGCTTTCTATTAGTTATGAACTTCTGAAAATTGTGTCTAATACAGAAACTATGAAATGACATCTAACATTGTGATCAAAATGTTCTAATCATTGAAAAAATTAGCATTGTTCTTGGTACAACCTAGTCTCCATTACCAGGATATAGCTCAAAACTTGTCTTAGATCCGGTAGAGATAAAAGAATCATAGAATCATAGAATGGTTTGGGTTGGAAAGGACCTTAAGATTGTCCAGTTCCAACCGCCCTGCCATGGGCAGGGGCACCTCACACTAAACCATGTCGCCCAAGGCTCTGTTCATCATGGCCTTGAACACTACCAGGGATGGAGCATTCACAACTTCTTTGGGCAACCCATTCCAGTGCCTCACCACCCTCACTGTAAAGAACTTCTTCCTTATGTCTAATCTAAACTTCCCCTGTTTTAATTTAAACCCATTACCCCTTGTCTTATCACTACAGTCCCTAATGAAAACTCCCTCTCCAGCATCCCAATGGCTCTCCAAGCAAGAGGATAGGAAGTTTTGTAATGAAATGTACTACCAATATTTTTCCCTAAAGTTTAATCTCACAAATAAATGGTATGGTTGGATTATTGCTCTTTGCTTAAGGTAGATGGGGAGTGGGATTAAGAACACAATAAAGATTTATGCTAAAATTGACCTGCAGGAATACAGTGATTTCTATGTATACTTGGGCCAAGGTTGCAATGAGGAAACTGAATAGGGCTAGCTGTATCCAAATTGTAGCTAATCTCCAAAATACAGTCTAGGAAAGCAGTTTAAAGAAAGCTACTAAAGATTGTGCTGGTGAAGTGCCTCTACGTAGCAAACTTTTCAGCACAGATCCTATGTACTTTTACATTAAATTACATTTGCCCTGTCCCAAAGAAACTCACCAGGAATTTGGTAAGCCAGTCACCCAGAACAAAGGATCAGGATGACAGGCTTTGCTCTCTTTGGCCAGAGTGTCCCTGTTGTGAACCTGAAACCTTCAGCACTGTCTTATGAGCATGATTTTGCCATCCTTTTTCTTCAACACTTGGACACTGAAAGCAGTATTTGTCTAGGTACTTACAGAGCTTGTAATCATGGTTTTAATAAAGGATGCAACTGAGCTAATAGGTGAGGGATGTTGCTGGTAGAAGTTACATCTATGAAAGAAGACTAAACATGAATAGAGGAGCAGAGGAGCTAAAGATGCTTAAACCTTCCCACCCACACCCGTTACTTGTACCTTCAGATGGTTCTGTAGTGGATTAGCCAGTATAACTGATACAGTCTGTGAATTCTTACGAACAAACAGAAGGCACAGTGAGCATTGTAAGGCTATGAAGTCAGGTACTCTAAGATAGGAAAAGTCAATTTTCCTATGTTTGTGTTTTATGGTACAGCTTTTAAGTATATGTGTACATGGCATTTCTTTTCCCATCGGAACCCTATCTCCTCATCACAGAATGCCTTCTTAATTAGGAGCTACTCAACAGTAGGTATATTCCTCATTGTTAAATATGAATTCTCATGTTTTATTTAATGCATGCTATTGAAGTTCAGTGTTGAAGACAGATTTATTTGACACATCATCTTTTCTGTGGCATTTCTTCACTAGACTGTATAACATATTCACAAATAAGCACTTTCACAAAGTTTCTGTGAGGCAGGGGAATCTCATTAATCTGTTTCCCAGAAGAGAAACTAAGACACAGAGATGATGTTCAGATTTACCTACTGGGGTATAGCTTTGCTACCAGTCACCCACTAATCCATTTCTGGACCTATACTACAGCATTAGGACTTTGATTCAGCTAGAATGGAGATGGAGAAGAGGGGAAAGCAAGCCATTTATCTTTTCAGTTCTTGATCCATGTTGGAGTTTGGAAATGGTAAGAATGTGTACCTGGGCTCAGGAACTCCAGTTTTCTTGTGGTCTTTACCAACACATGAACTATTATGATATGAACAGTTTCTGTGATGATTCAGGAAAGTCTTCCAGCCATTTGACATTTATTCATAGCTGGCTGCATCTCCTTTAGCTGTAGAAAAAAACCTAAAATTGACCATGTGCATTTCAGTTTCAGTGATGATACTGAGAATCCTAGGGGTTCTTTTTAAATCATCCCTGCTGTTTCTTGGAGAGAGACATGAAACTTTTTCATGCTTCTTCTGAAATGGATGTTAATTCTTTTGAGACCATGCTATTTAAAAAGAGGGGAACTAATTCTCAGTGAAAAAAGTAATCATACAATAAAGCTTATGGCAATATCGATTATGTTGTAAAGTATTGTTCATTGCCAGACTGGTTCCTATTAGTGAATTGCCATGCAGAAATTTCACACTGCTGAATCACAAGGCTCAAATTCCATGTGGTAATAAGCTGTTATTGATGAGGTTGGTAGAACTGCCTTTTTATTGACTGTGGCTGGGTTTTTTTCAATGGCACATCTGACTGCTGAAACAACTTCACTATATAATAGGCACGCTTGTAATACTACCAAAGATCATTATTCTAGAAATCAGTTCTGTATTTTGCATTACAGAAAACTTTTTATCATTTTCTGTGTAATCGGGAAGTATAATAATAAGATAAATAATGAAGTTTTTAAGGTTAGGGAAAGCACCGGAATAGTGATGCTGTGATTAGTGAAAGGCAGGCTGGTAAAGTGATAACTGCACTTCTCCAGCTTTTTCCCTCACTACTTGGTTGTAAAATAAGGCAATTTTGTTTCAGTTTAGGGTGCTGTTTAAGAAAAACTGATGCTGAATCTTTATTACACTTTCCTACCTGTTATTTTTTAATGTTACTGTCTTTTTTTTCTTTTTCTTTTTTCGTATTTCATTTAGTATACTCAGGGTATTTTTTGCTATTTTGAATGCTTTCTTTTTTGTTTTCTCTTCTTGACTTAGTTCTTTTTAAATCATTCCCTCTCCCACCCCTGGAAGTTTCTTTGTGACATGTCCTCAAAAAAGAGCACATTGTAGTAATCCTGAGAACACCCAACAGATTTCAGGTTACAGTACTAAGTTCAATATCCAAAGGAGCACCTGACCCCTACAGACTGAGTTGCTTGATTGAGATGATAAAAGAGAGACATTAGAATAATAAAATCCCTACCTTAGACCACCATGAAGTTAAATTCCACAGCTTCAGTCTATCTTGCAGCTTGGTGCTGTCACAAGAAGGGAGGCAGAGTACCTTTCCCTCCCTTCCCTCCTTTTTTCTAGCCACCTTCCAGGTAAAGCAGAAAGGAGGATAAAGGAGAAGCATCTTCATTTTTCAGAAAGCACCCTTTTAGCAAACTACTAGATGGACTCATGTCACACTTAGTTTGCGTAAAATTAAATGTGATTAACTTTGCCCTTTGTGTGCTTCAGCTTACATGCTTTTAAAGTACTGCTGCCATTTCTGTGTTATGAGGATAAAGGTTTTAGGCTCTTCAGGCTTTTGTATTTCAGTGGATGAGATATTCGTGGCTTAGAAATTGATTCTACGTGCACTTCTGAATCAGACCGGAATTTAAAAACAAAGCAGGCAAACAAGAAATAATACAGTGGAAATGTGCTTTAAACTTAAAGGGAAGAATGGTCTGGCCCTGAAAACTAATATGAATTTTGTATTCCTGCAAACCCAAAGATAACTTAATGCCAGATGTTTGAAATAAATGAGTAGCTCAGGATGTCTCAGCATTTCTACCAAAGTCATGTAAGGTAATGTTTCTGGCAGTGTGAAAAGTATAGCCATGTGTATAGAATATGGCTATGTGAAAAGGCATCACAGTGCTTCTAATCCAGAGTACAGCTGATTATTGTACTGCAAAATAGCAAAGCACACATTAAACAAGCAATATATGGATATTTTTTTCTTTATTTATGATTGGAACAAATATAATTTATCTGTTCAGTTCAGTGTATGAAAAACCGGACATGACATGGCAATGTGCATTTGCACCCCAGAAAACCATCTGTACCCCGGGCTGCATCAAAAGGAGCATGCCCTGTAAGTTGAGGGAGATGATCCTGCCCCTCTACTCTGCTCTGCTGAGACCCCACCTGCAGTACTGCATCCAACTCTTGGGAGCCCAACACAAGAGGGATGTGATGGACCTTTGGAGTGAGTTCAGAGGTGGGCCATGAAGACGATCAGAGAGCTGGAGCACCCCCCCTATGAAGACAGGCTGACAGGGCTGGAGTTGTTAGGCTGGGGAAGAGAAGGCTCCAGGGACACCTTATTTCTGCCTTTCAGTATATGAAGGGGTCTTACACGGATGACAGAGAGATACTTGTTACCAGGGCCTGTATTGACAGGACAAGGGGCAACACTTTTAACATCAACAGGGTAGGTTTAGATAGGACATAATGGGAAAAAAAAAAATTGCAGTGTGATATTAGGAGAAATTGTTTTCTGTGAGCATGGTGAGACCCTGGACCAGGTAGTAGTGACAGATGTACCTTCCCATGGCAGGGGGGGTTGGACTAGATGATCTTTGAAGGTCCCTTCCAACCCAGCTTCAGGACAGAGTCATGTAAGTTCCTTTGTATCAACCACAGCACATCCTACAGGGTGAAGTTAGAGCATCTTAGCACAGTGTTACGGGCAAAGTGCTGCTATGGTGGCTTTTATACCAGAATTATTTTAATAAAGCATAAAATTGGCAGTTGTCCTTAAAAGATACCTAAAACATTTATATGGGATATAACATTAATATTCTTATCAATAGAGTTGAGGTATCCCTCATAAGCCACATATCCCAAATTTCTCAGTCCATTCAGACTTCAGCTTACATACGATTCTGCTGTAGTTGGTCAACTAGTTGTTGCAATAGCCCCTAGGTGCGGCTCATAAAAGTAAATGGCTGAGTTAAAGAGAGCTTTGAGGACTTTCTTGGAAAAAAAGAATAGTAGAGAATAATTATCACATTTCTCTCTCAGAATACAAACTGATTTTCTGATGTGACATTTAATTACTTCCCTTGGTCTACATTACCTTTAGAAATACACAGTAAGAGAGTAGAAAATAATTGTTTTAAATAGGAGACACTGGTATAATAAATACACAATCAGGAAAAATATGCAAATGCTCTGTCCTACTGTTGTCACACTTACTTAATCTCAGTAAGGATAGTCAGTTGCTGAGTATGGCTAGCCATGCTTTTCCAGTGCCTTTGAGGGCAGAAATCTATTTGCCGTTCTATACCAATTTTCCTCTGTACATGATACTTAAATACCATGGTTATAGGTTCAGAAAGAACTAACCATGTACCTGCCTCTCTATCCCTAGGAATACTGCTGTTCCTGTAAGTAAGAAACTTGCTGTCTGGAGCATCCCAGTGGTTATTTGCCATCTGTGCTTAGGAATGTTTACCTTAGCAATAACTCCTCTCTTCCCCAAATACTATATATTTACAGTTAGATTAATTTGTTCATGTATCTATGTTAGTATTTCAGCTGATCTGTGGCGTTGCTATTTGAATGATCCTTCCTCATCTCAAATTTATCCTTCGGATTTATCCTAAAAACCACATCTCACTGTGATCCTTGTATGCAAAGCAGAGCCTTTCCAGAAATCTGTCTTGCTTTCACACCAGGAAGTCGCATAGGTCCATTTTTGTAACTTCATTTTGCAAACCAAATGAAACATAGCATTCATATTCTTGAACCTCTGTATAGACAGATCAATGGCTATATTAGTAAATTCATGTCACATACTTCTTTATTCATGAGTAAGAATTAGGTAGAGAAAAGGCAAAGAAAAAAAAGAAATGGCCTGATGATTTCAGGGCCCTCCATGATTTCATGCCCCCACCATGTCTTGAGGACATCAAATACACCTTGGCCTAGGGCACAGACCTCAAGTATTTCCAAACTAATTTAAAATGAATGACATGTTTCTCTTTGCAGGCCTTGGACAAGAAAAAGGCAGATTTTGTTACTATTATTATTATTATTTCTGTTTTATTTTATTTTATTTTATTTTATTTTATTTTATTTTATTTTATTGTAGACATCTGCTCTGATACTGAATACTACTCTGAAACTTCAACAAAAGCTCTTTCTGAATAGGCTTGGAATACTTTTACAGGAGCCCTTAGATGAATTAAGCAGTCAAAGTCCCATTTCATAAGGTAGTGAGCAATCTTTTGAGCTAGTAATCTATAATCAGTGAGGATGACCTGGAAAATTGTTTGCCTTCCCTTCTGAAAGGATCCTCTTGAATTTAAATTGGCTTATATACTGTCATATTGAACTCACACACACATACTGGGAACAGAAAAAAAAAAAAAAAAAAAGAGGAAAGAAGGAGAATAATTGAAAAAAACCCCAAACAAAACAACAAAACCTGAATTATAAAAGGAAGATTTGTGGCCTTCAATCTATTTGTTATTTTTTCTTAATTTAGAATGTCATCTAGACAAGGCAGAGTGGAGTTTACAGTCATTAGTGGAAAACTCCCTTGAGGACAATTTTCGGTCAGGCTTGCTTTCTTACTGGTATTAACAGTGTCTGTACAGAAAGTCATTCACAGGTAGCATGGTTTGGAGATGGTGATTGCATAGTAGGCTTCAACTGTCTTAGGCACAAAAGGCACTGAGTTGCCCCAAAGCAATTAGAGAAGTAGGTGAATTAATAAGTGTGAATGGTGGTGGTCTTGTCAAAGGGGAAAAAAAAAGAGGCATCTTGTGTTTTGGGGGCGAGTTAATGCACAGCTACTTTCATGTAAGGTTAGCTTTACACAATTCAAATCAGAAAACCAGGAAATTAAAATAATTAAGATTTCATGAGGAGTATTAAAACTCTGAACTGTAAGGTATCTGATTTCTACCAAATTTTTAAATCCTGCTCCCAAATTCAGCAAAGGTTACAAGGTTTGGCTGTTGAAAGACAAGAAATTCCAATCAATTTTATCACAGTTCTAATTTTATTTAATGAAAGTTATAAAAATGAAACAAACACACTGGCAGATACTATGAAATTTACAGAAAAGTGCAGAGGATTAAAAAGTGGGGTGAAATTACTTGCCCTGTTTTAAATTCTTCATAATTCTTCATACTTTAATCTGGCAAAATGTTGGCATTATACATTTGGATCTACGAGCATATACATATTCAGTTTAAAGCTGAGTCTGACATTAACAAATTTTTAAACCTTTGAAGATATAGAGAAGGATTTCTTTTATCACTCTGTAATTATTGAACCAATCACCATCAGCTTATACTGGAATGGTCAAATAGCTGAAACCTTAACTTCACCTGACAGTCTAATTCAAAAACAAACAGCATCCTTCAGTTGTCTTTACAGTTTTCCTAAGTCCTACCTAAAGAATTCTCTTCTAAATTTAAAAGAAAACATGAGGTACCTCAAAGTGGGGAACTAGGCAGTGTGCTTCGCATTATGCATCTTAGTTTTATGTGTGAAATGGCATCTTATTCTCAGATGTGTGCTGAATGAAGATGCAAATTTACCCTAAAAGTTATCACAGCTGTCATGCAAAATGCAAATGCAATGGACCCTCCTAAAATGCATGACCGTCTCTCATATTTGAGAATTTTAAGCAGGCTAAAAATTAAGATTTGCATTAGAAATACATAGCCTTATGTTCAACAGATGTAAGGTCTAAAAGTGAATTTCAAGCAATGCACTTATTAGCTAATTTAAATACTAATAAGGAGATAGCCACTGAATAGTTATACTTTTGACCTTTAATGATCCATCATTAGTGTTGTAGTACTGATGTAAATATGAAAACCTTTTCCATCCTGCATTGTCTATATTGCAGCTATACTTACAGGTCATCACAACTTTCCTAATCATGTCCTAACTCTGTGCTTCATTATCCACATGTATTTATAAATATCTAAAGTAGCATTCCAACTTTAACATTTACAAAATAAATTGAACCCTATATGAATAAGAAAAATAAGAGATGTGGTACTTATCTCTAGGAAAAACTTGTGCATAATTACAAGTCAAAATTTGGTTGATTTATTCATAGCTGCTAAGCAGTGCATACTTAATCTGCTGTGCACTATGCTGAAAATTTGTCCTGAGGTCTGAAAGACACATTATACTTATAAGACTGTATAAACAGTCACATGTCAATTGCAAGTTTACAATTAGATGGCAATCCAAAGCCAAACAGAAAGCAAATTCACAAGGATAGCTTAGGTGACCCCACACCAAAGTTGCTTTGCTTTTTTTAAAAATACTGCCGTTCTCCAAGTACTGATTTTACTTGTCTCATCTAGAGTCTAGGGGAATCCGACAGAAAAATGTTTGATGTTCTGCAGACCTATCTGGACCTAACAATTAGATGATTTGCACTGTAATGGTAGGTAGGTAAATCTAGGGTAATTGCCTCACCTTACTTCACTGTGAAAAGAATTCAGAGTTTTTGGGGCCAGATTCAGTCATCTTAAGATAGATGAGCTGTGTATGAAAATGCTTCTTTTACTTTACCGATCTTGGGTACACTGTATGTAGATCCCACCCTCTATGTACCTACAGTATGCACAGGTGGAACTTGATTGTGCTAGCACTAGAGTTTCAGTGTAGGATTCATCAATCCAGACATGTTCTGAACTGCCAACAGTGGTAGGCCTGAACTTCCAAGTTGGTGAGAGACTGTCAGCACATCAGCAGAGACAGGAAATCCACTTCAGACCAGCTCTACTGTGGTCCTGTAGACCAAATGCCCATCAGTAGTGTGAGTGCCTTAGGTGCGTGTCTGGAGTCTATCCTCAAGTTTAGTTTAATTTGAAAGGAATCCAGGTCACGAAACAAACAGAATGCAAACAGAAATATATTAACTGTCCCTGACTGGATTTACTGTAAATATGCACTCCTGATCTGAATTAAAACACTCGTATGGATATGCTTTTTTTCAGAAGCAGATATTACTTGTTTGACAGAATGTCCTGTTGACACCAAAGATCCCACTAACATGTCATAGAAAGAGCTGAGTGCATTTGAAACTCCAGTTTTGTACTTTGGAGAAGACTTCTTAGTATGGGCTGATTCCATAGCATAACTTTAAAAATAATGGCAGCACAATAGGACTGATTCAAGACTTTCCACTAAAGCTACACTTCACTTTCTTCCTGCAGGAATTATTGTACATTTTGTAATTATTCATTTGTTTTCTGCTCTAATACAAGCAGTTATACTAACTCTATACTATACTATTCCCCTCACCTTTGATGTTCATATGCTAATACTTCCCCTATGCAGAATCACTCGTCTTCTAGATAAGTTAACATAGAACTATTGCTTCGCCCCAGAATTTCCACTTTCCAGTAGTCGTGTTCTAGCTCCAAATGTTAAACAAGTTGCATGCAGAGTTTATGTACTGTTCACCATATGTGCAGTCACTTCTTGTGTTGCTGTCAATGGTTTTATTATTTTCCATCTTTACCTCAAGTGTTGAGCTCAATGACTAGGTCTGAAAGTGATAATTACTTCCTCTCTGCAGAGACAAACTGATTTACATATTTATCAAGGGGAAACTGGATGACTCTGAGCATACCACAAAAACATTTGCATATTTATAACCTGAAATGTAAAAAGCCCTAAAATTAAGATAGGGATGTCTTGGTCTTAGTTACTAAGCTTGTTTTTATACAATGGTTTTAGTCAGTGTATTTTGTAATCAGATCAGTGCATTAAAGAGTGAAGTATCTTTTTTCATCATGCAAAACCAACATAGAGATTAAAATGATTATTAGTTTCTGAATGATGGTGTGCAGAACTTGCAACATTAAGTTTTTGTAAGGTGAAAATCAGCCTTTGATTCCCGAAGAGATGATGCACTGTGGAATTACCTTAATTAAATCCTGTATCAGAAAGAGGGTCCCAACAGGTTTATTGTATAGAGGTTATATAGTTGAACAGCTTCAGTATCTTTTCTGGGAGAAATGTGGGATTCCAGATGCTTATACATATAGGATTAATTTGTAGGAGTTTATGCATGTACTCAAAGGACTCCTGGGTGCCAGTCACAGAGGTGGTCGCCTTCAGCTGACTACGTTAGTTGTGATTCTGATTAATGATTCTACTCAAAACCAAACATTGGTATCAGTAGGGAATTCTGAAACCACAAATAAAAATAATTTAAAAAAACAACAACAACAACAACAAAACCCACAACGAACTGCCTCTTCTATGTAGAGATGTGATGGCTGGTCTTCCCAGATCACTCTTTGTCCAGTAATTGTCTCAAGATTACTGGAAGCTTCTGAATAAAACAGAAGGTTTTAGAAGTCTGTTGGAGGGGGGAAAAAATGTTGTATTTACAGGAATTCCCTTTATCATGAACTGTCTTGTTCTGAGAGAGATCGTTAACCCTCCTTCTGAATCTGATTCTTTCTGCAAATCTGGAGAATTACTTTAAAGCTTTCCTCAATATTTTGTCCTAATGCCTAGATTACACAGAGGTCTTCTGTATTCTGGACTTCTTAATTCATAATTTTAGAAGACTCTGAATTATTTCAAATTAATACAAATAATATTTCTGTCCTACTGACTTCAAATGTCGGTAAACTAATTTACGAATTGGATGCATTTGCTCATATGCTTGCTTGACTAAACCTTTGGGCAGTTTTTCAAATCACTAACATATTTGTAAACACATTATTGTTTTTAACTTAGTTCTAAAGTCTCTGTGAAACCTACAGAAATAATAAAGTGGAGGAGTAAAGAAGAAATTAAGTTGTTAGAAGAAAACAGTAGAGGATGTATTTAGCCTACTTTGTAGTATTTGCTTCCAAAATTAGTGTAATATTGCATGTGAAAGGTATCTGCTCATAGAGATCCACAATACATTCTTTACATTTTTCTTCTGTATTGGTTACTATTTAGAAATGCAAATAAGTGAATGTGTTGCTTGTGTTAACAGTAGCCATATCATTCAAATGCACTTTCATGGGGCTTATCTCCTAGTAGCACACACTGTACTGTTTATTTATAGTTTTCATTCTAGAAGGTGTCAGTGTTCAAGATGAAAATAAAAATGGAAGTTTTGCTTAATTTCTGAAGTGCATTTGTGATTGCCATTCTCTGACAATAGTGTCATTTGAATTATGACTATTAGTCCATCTGTACTGCAAAATGTTGTTGCTAAAATAAACTGTCATTTTAGCATTTGTTAATTAATGCTAATATAACCAATCCTTTTTGTGTTTAAAAATCCAAATGAAGGAAATGGAAGTTTTACTACTGAGTTCAACAAGCTTTGGATGAGACTTTCTGTGCATTTTATTGGGTTTTTTTGGTTTATTGGTATTTTTGGGTTTTGTTGTTCGTTTTTTTTTCTGAAATGGTAACATTAGAGTGCCAGAATTTATCTGTTTTTTCAGGCCAAGTCAAGCTGATCAACCTTGCTTCAAAAGATAAATCATTATAATGATGACTGCTTTAATTATTTGTATTAGTGAGACATTTTTCATTGCTTTTCATTTTCCCCAAAATGATTAGGAAATCAAAATATCTATTATTGAATGACAGCAGATGTCTCTGATCACCAGACATTATTTAATGTGATGTACTGAGTGGAATTCTCATTTTATTTTCATTTTGTTTTATATACAGGGTGAATTTTAAAATCACATTTCATCAAGGAAAACTGTAAATAAAAATACGTTTGTGCTTGCCATTACACATATGTTTGTTTGTGCAAACCCATTTATTATTATAATCATAGAATCATAAAATCATAGGTTGCTAGAGGTTGGAAGGGAACTCAGGAGGCCATGTGGTTGAATATACATACATAATGTCCTAATTTATTTATATACTCTACTTTTCTGCCATCAGTGCCAGCTTTCCAAGGGATATTATAATTACTTAGTAAGTACTTTCTCCAGACAACCTCAGAGATGAATTGGAAATTGCCTTTCTCTTTTCTGGCACTAAGTCCACCTGCTGCAGAAGGCAAATGGCTTGTCAGATGGATCTGCGTGATTTTCCCTCAACCCACCAACTTTAAAATGTCAGCCTCTATAACAGATTTTCCTCAGCTCTGTTGGGAAATTTCAACTCCCGCAAGGTTGCAAAATTTACATAAACAAACTCTCCTACTCTTACATTTCTTCTTTGCTCCTAGTTTACAAACAAGACTAATAGGTATCACTTATTTAACTACTGATGTTCCTTTATTCATCATACAGTCATTTGAGCTGATAAGAAATGAAGACAGTCAACCTTTTTAAAAAAGCAGTTGTAGAATGCTATAACATTAAAAGACATGTAGAAATATTAGCACTAAGATAAGGTAACTACTCCTTATCCAGAAAAAAGAGTATAGCAAAAGAAACGTGATCTGAAAATCTTTAAAGAAGACTCAGTATTTAAAAGTTCTTATCTCAGCTTCATTGACACAATAATTGGGCATCAGCTGATGAATTAATTCTTAGTTGACAGGTGAGCAAATGAAAATTAACATTGAAATTGGACCAGTCTTGGGTGTTTAAGTAAAAAGAGTAAAGATAAAATGGTTGTGAAGACAGAATTATCTTTATATGCTCTGAGATCCCTAAAGGACAAGGTTAAAGCTCATTTGCAGGCTGATGTGAAGAACTATATTCTTAAACCTTGGTCATTTTCCAGGACCAATAATTTTAGATTCCATATGAAATTCACTGGAGCAAGTTACAAAGAATGGCTTCACTCTCCTTCATACAGAAACACTCTTTAAAGAGCTCAGTCTAAATAGGTTTGAATGTAATCTGTGTGTCCTGCCAGGCTCTCGACAGTGCCAGTGTGAGGAGTCCTATGTGAAAAAAAAGCATGAGCCCGCATGCCTTAGAGTTACACAGCATATCCATGTGGAAGCCTCTTTTAAAATATGCATGTGTATGTATTAATTTGCACATTTTGAGTTTAGTTGATGTTTATTCTTATATGATGAGAAATCAGGGACTAATTAGTAGGTTTGATAATGAAACATGGGGTCTCCAGAGGCACTCCATACAATAGCTTCCTTTTTTCTTAGAATGTCTTAGTCTAATACTCACACTGAGATTTTTGCTGTGCTGCCTCTATAGGTTGCTAAGCAGCAAAGCTTTACTCCCAAACTGTTAGCTCTATTCTGCATGCTGAGACTCTTTCGGATATCCTCAGTGGTTTGAATCTTTTTGCTGAGGGGTTTCCTTGATTGAGAGCAACTGCTTCCAAAGGTCACTGGCCTTCTGTGGATCAGCCTTTTTCTCCGATGCCATAAGTCCTCTCATTTTATACTTCAAGTAACCCTGCAGCAATCGAGCCATGGTCCTGATTGCAACTAGCCTTGCGCAATTGTCCCCGACTGTATGCTGCATGATGCCAATCACTATGTATAATAATGTTTATATGGAAAGTGATCTTAATAAGGCATAAGGACAAAAATATTTGTATATGCCAAGGGTAATGAAAAAGCCAGTCAAAGACATTAAAACTGTTCTTTCTTCTTTTTTTTTTTTTATTTTTTTATTTTTTATTTTCTAGGGCAGGTTCTGGATGTGCTGGACAAATATAACCTGAGTGATAAAACTCTTGTATACTTTACGTCTGACCAAGGGGCTCATGTTGAAGAAATCTCCAGTTCTGGAGAAGTCCATGGAGGATACAATGGCATATATAAAGGTGAACATTCTCTTATGATCCTTAAAAACTGTGTCAGAAACTATAATCTCCTTGTTTTCACTCCAAAACTTTAATGTGCTCTGTGGCCAAGGTCAAAACTCGATTCCTTAATAGTAAACTTCTCATAACTGTCATTCTAAATTCAAACAGAGGTAGTAAATTTAAGGGATTTACTTGTCAAACACAGCAGCTCAGCCAGAGTACGTGCTCAGCCAGAGCTTTGTGGAATTTTAACACTAGCAAATATAACTCCTGAACTGGGCAGAGATACAGCTTTGGAAGGATGTCAGTTCATAGTACTTACTATAATGGCTGGATAGCAGAATAGAAAGGAAAAAAGTGGCTTGTGAGCCACCAGGAATCATAATTAGGAGTTAAATACCATGGAGTGAGTGGGATCACACAAACATAAGATACAGAGAAGATAGAAGAACCATCAAAAGAGTCTATTATATTCATTACAGAAAAAGTAGAAAAGGAAATTTAGGTTAAAAAAAGAAAAAATTAAGAGTTGGATTGATTTTGGAGTGGGCAAGTTCTACAACAGCCAGAAGAGGACAAGATTTCAAGCAGAAAATGCTGAGAGAGTTTTGAAAGTAATGCATAACACACTTAATTGAGGACTGATTTAGAAATGGAGAGACTTTAGTTAAAAGGACAAAGTTTAGTTGTATTCTTTTAGTGAAAGTCTTGAGGAGATTAGTACACCAAAATCTGTTTATTCTGTGGAGACTTAAAATGTGTTTAAAGTCTACTTTATTGTAATTCACCTTCTCCTGGTGATATCACACAGCAGTAGTGAAAGGAACTTCTTTCGTTGCACTATGGTCGTTTATAAAAAAGAAAAATTCCAGCTTAACAAATAGCTTTCCTCATTTTGTCCATTCCTATATCCCTGGCATGGTGATCCCTTCAGTCAGC
>NW_009941276.1:12983-24810 GCF_000696875.1 Nestor notabilis | reverse complement strand
ACCATTGGATACATTTGAGAACATGGTTCCAACATGGGGATGAAAATAATTATTGCCAGCACTTTTTTTCTTCTTTTTTTTTTTTTTTTTTTTTTTTTTTAAAGCAGACAAGAAGAGATAAAATGAGAGAATGAAGGATGTGTAGATGGAAGAATTTTGCTTGATAGCATGGCTATAACATTCGGTCACAGACTGGTCATAATCAAAGATCATGATTATTCTGTCACAGACTGCTCATAGACCACACTGTCAAATAGGAAATAAATGATTCCTTCTGGCTAACTACAGAAAACAGAGTTTCAGAGTTTTCCAGTGTGCAAGTAGTAGACACACAGCATCAGGAAAATGCATGTCAACATGTTGATAATAATCTTATTGAATCAGGGTAGGAATGCTTGTTTTTATTATTTTTAATTAAATGTGGTGAATATTCTTGTTGTTTTACCAGAGATAAAATTATTTTCATTCTTCACTAGGAAGTGGCTATGTTCTTTCTCTTCCCTTTGCTGAGCTTCATGAGGTTCCTTTTGGCTCATTTCTCCAGCCTGTCAAGGTCCCTCTGGATAGCAGCGCAACCATCAATGGATCAGCCATTCCTCCTAGTTATGTAACATTTGAAAAACTGCAAAAAGGATGAAAAATAAACAGTAAGCAGTAACAATATAGTGAGGTTTTCAAGTGAGAAGACTCTACAGTTTTTAGTCAGTAGGTATCTGCCTGAGAAATGACCTTTATGTTTTAAAAGAGCTGCATGTGAAAGAAATGCTACACAAACAAAACGAGCAATACCAAAGTCATCAGGTTCCAAACTATCAGATGGGTCCCCTTCGGCTAACACCAGAGTGAAATGTATCTTGACTGCTAGCACATAGGCCTTACGTAGTGATTTAAGTAATTAAGGAACCATATGGTTACGTGTCTGTAGCTGTAGGCATAGCCTGAGGGGTTTTAAAAGCTCTAAAAAATACTAGCCTTCTAGAATGCCAGACATAAGATACAGGATAAATGACGAGACAGAAGAAAAAAAGACAAGTACACTGAGGAATATGTCTTCCTGAGGAACTTGATGATTGAACGAAACATTTTCTATCAGGTGTTGCAAAATTTTGTATTTATAGTTGCAGAATAGAGAAAAATTTGAAATAAATCTGAAACAATAAAAAATCTGACTGATAGGGTTATTTGGGAAGTGATTTTTAAACTTAATTGTGTGGTTTGCAGTTACCAGCTGTGCTATGCTGGCAAATGTTGTGCTATACTATAGGACAGAAAATAATCACTATATAAGAAGCAAAAAAATTATTATATGAGAGACATTCTTAATAAATTAAAAGACTGATGCAGTCAGTTGAATATACTTCTAACTTTTAAAAATACAATGAATTCTGCTTTATCTTCCACTCTCTCCATCTCCGTATCAGTCCTCAGTTTAACAAGTATATTATGCATCATCTTCAAAAGGAATGAAATAGAAGTGATCAATTAATTGCATTATTAGCAAGAATTTATTCATATTAAAAGTCATGTACAATAAAAAGTGTTAGAGGTCTGTACATCTCTGGCAGATTTAGTGGAAATCAGATCTGTGAAGCCCTAAGTCTCAGGCACTGATATAGCAGTATGCCAGAAAAAAAAGTAAAAAGTCTATCTTTATGCTGCTTGTGCTTCATGTCTGCAAGCACTAGGAGTTTGCTTCATCTGATAAGTAGTTTACGAAACTGTGAGATATGAACATCCTTTCTTCTTCTAGCAGAGATTGTCTCTGCTAGACAATCTCCACTACTTATCTTTTTGTACATGAGCACTGCATGAATGTGAATATGAATCAAGCCACTTAACCCTCTTGTCAGAGCTGGAGCAGTATGCTCAGCAATAATTGGTTCTGCCCTAAAATCAAAAGCTCTCAACAGATCTCCACAATTCAAACTCACTAATTTGTCTTGATATCCAGCCGAATGAGCACCAATAATAAATTCTAAGAGGAGTTTGGAGAGTTAGGCTAGTGCTGCAAGACTGAATGCAGAATGGGGAAATTGCTATTTGAAGTTTTTATTACTCTGGGTTCTGACTGTGCAACAGTCACTGTAAATTTGTATAGACCTTGAAATTAGAAACCAGAGCTAACATAGTGTTTAACTAGTTGCTGTCATTTACAGTCTATCTCTTCAATATCCTTTTTTAGAAAACATTATGTAGTAATGCAGTGACGGATCAAAATCATGGCCTCTATTTCCAATGGATTTTTTCTGACAATTATCAGGATACTTCCTTGGAGGAAGGTGCAGGAGCTGTGTAGTAAATAAAAAAGGTCCCTAAGAAGATCTTTTCCTAATCCTAGGTGGTATGACCTTGCTTTAAGTTGTGAAACCTGTCAATTTAGATTTTATAAAGAGCTTTAGCATTAGTTATATAAATACTAGGAAGATGAAATTCCACTTTGGGTCTTTCTAAATACTTAGCATAGCCTAAATCATTTGGTGATGAGAACACAGTGATTTCATTTACTGTTTTGAAATGGGACGTTTGCAAATTTCATTGAACATCTTGAAGTTTAATAGTGTTTCCTCATTGATACAGGATAAAAGAGGGAAAACTTATTATACCTTCCCCAGCTTACCTTTCTTTTATATACTTTTATTATGCTTCTTTCTCTTTAATACCTTATTCAGAAAAGAGTTGTCTCGCCAGTCTCTCTCTTCAGTCTTAACTGATGAGTTTTTCTTTGTCCTTAATTTCTTATTATTTTCTTTGAACTCTTTCTAATTGCACAATATTCTTTTAAAATGATTTTACAAGTATTGCCTTTCACATTTTGCCAATAAGTATCACTACCTGTTTATATACTTACTTTTTAATATTAATCATTAGATCCTATTGATTGCCTATTGTCTTTATATCTTACTGATTACAGATGTGCATTAAGCATTAGTCTTTTGATAGGTCCTTTTTCTTAAGTATGCTGTGAATGTTATGGTAAGACCTTAGGCTGTAGATCAGTCATTTTTATTTGGATGGTCATTTGTGCTGCAAATACTTTTATAGATTTTGAACCTGCATCTTGTTTCCTGTTCCATCCAACTTGGTGCAAAGTCCATTATCTTTTCTTCTGAATTTGATCAACATGTCATACATGGAATTTTCAGTTCCACAGCTCACTTCCCTTCCGAAAGGGGAATACATTAAAACAGCAAAGGATGTAATGCAGAGTAGCACCAAGGTACCTTAATATTGACTTTTTTGCATGGTGTCACAGGCTGTTTGTTTTATCTCTTTGTTTTCTGCCTTTTAGTCAGATTTTGATTCATGACAACCTTTTTTCTCCTAACCCATGATTAATATTCCTGAAACTTTTTCTGAAGGTCCTTGTCAAAGATCTTTCAAAGGTTTAAATCCAGATATAGCCTCTAAAACAAAAAAATAGTAGCTATTTTAGTAAGAATTTCTTCCCAATAACTCAAGACTTTCTTACCTGAACTCCTGAGGAACTCCTGGGTACATACATGATAACACATTTTTCCTGGTTACTTAGTGTTTTGGTCAGAAACTGATCAGAGAAATTATCAGTTTCTCTCAGAAACCTAGTAGTTCCTGTGGACTTAGTGGTCCTTTGAGTCATTTGAGCCAGTTATTTTCTTTGGAAACTCCAAGTTTGTGTTTTGTGTTTTTTGTTTTTTAAAGTCTTTGTTTCTGTGTATTTTCTTATTTATCTCTTTATCTTTCTTATCAGGTAACTGAATGATTTTTAATATATTGTCATGTAAGTCATATTGGATGTATAATTTATAATCTCTGGGTTGTTTATAACATAAAAGTTATTATGACTTATATAAATTATGGTAGTTTCACCCTGTTAAAATTAATGTTTTCAGATTAAAATATGGCAGCTATTGTGTTTAACTGAAGTCTTGTAAAACTTTCCAAGTTCCAATTTTTTCAAGCGTTTTTTGTTTTGTTTTTTTTTTTTCCCCTGTTATATTTCTGTGTTGAAAGGTATGGAATTCTGGGGTATTGCTTTTGAATGTGATATCCAGGATACCTGCACTGACTTCTTCTTAGTGCTTTTCTCTTGCTTTCTCATTATTATGACATCTGCAATAGATGCATGTCCATTCGAGCTAGTCAGCTTTCCTTTAGGAACTAACTCACTAAGGTTATTTTTTAAAAATACTTTAGATGTCTGTTTTAGAATAAGATGAATAGAATATTTGCACAATTGAATAAACACACATCTTAAGATGGTCTAAAGGTTGTCATTATATTCTTCGTTGGTGCCCTGAGATATTGAATCTAATTATATTATGGTAATTTTTATTTAGTTGCTTAATTACTTATGTCTTGAATTAGCTGCATTGTGTTATAAAATGCACCTCTTCCTTTATGTACTTTATAGCAGTAAACAGTGAAGGCATTAAAATATTTTCTCCATACCTTTTACCATTATACTATTTCACTGGTACATATTCAGACACTAGAAATCTTCCCTCATTGTCAGCTGTTGATATCTATTCCATTCTGTTACATATGCGGTTTTCTATGGAGTCTCTTTGTATCTCTTAGTACTCTTACTGTCAGCTTCTTTTCGTTATGTAGCTAAATATATTTTGCCTGTACCTTGGACCTGCATATTAGAAAAATTGTCTTTCTTTGTACTTGTGAAGCATTTAGCACAATGAATACAGGCACTTGACTATTGTCATGCTCTTAGAGTGGGTCATGAGTTCTGCTAATGGAGTCAAACACTGATAATGGCAAATCATTTGAACAACATTCATTCTAAGTACTTTGTGCCTTAGAAATAGGTATATTCATAGATACTTTGTTAATATCCATGAAAAATAATAATGAATGTGTCTTAAGGACTTAGACCCTGATTTTTACATCTACTACGGATCTGTGAGCACTGAACAAGGACTGGAAGAATCAATTATTCAATATTTTATTTATTATTTTTATACAATTTCATATACTGCAGTAATAAGTTCATTCAGCAGTGTTTCTTGAAGCTAATAGTAAACCTTTTCCTATCTGTAAGTCACAGAAAAAAATCAAGCTGACCATTACTCTGGCCTCAGGAACTGTGCTATTGCATATCTAGTGGTATTAGTTGGATTTTAATGAGAGCGGGAACTGACCTTTTGTTTCAAATGTACTGTATGTCTATATTTTCTATGAAGCAATCCATATTTTATATAATCAACCCATCTTGTAATTTTAACTGAAACAGAAAGTATCTTGAGAAACCATCTCATTTGATTGGAAGACAGGTCAGATGCATTCAAATGAGGTTATGTCTATTACATTCACCTGTACAAGAACAGCTCAAGTTGAAAATTAACAAAGGTATATAAACCAGATTAAAAATCAGTAAAATAAAGAGTGAGCTTGCCACTGAAAAGAAATTGCTTGATCATTTTCTAAGGTAAGCAATAGTAGCAAAAAGTCCACTACAGGTGGGTAGAATAATTAATTTCCTTGTATTTTATTATCATTCAAAAAAATAAATGGGTTTGGAAGCTTTGTTTTTAGAAGAATATAAGAAGGACAGAAAGGGCAGTATAGTTATAGCCCAAATGATCTAAGAAAGTTATTTTAAATAGTTTTCATCACTCATGATTCAAAATATTAATAGTGATATACCACAGAGTTCCCCTTTATATATCATCTTTTGTAAAAGCTCTATTCCCAGAGTTAGGTAATAGCAGTCAATTTAAACAAGAGGGAGAAAAAAAGAGATATTCTTCTAGCTAAGATTTAAAATGAGGTTAAAATGGAAATTTGGCATCATGTTGTGGATGACTGCAGAGAGTTATGTCTGTACTTTGCCTGCTCTTGCAGATTTTTCAGGAAAGGTAAATGTAGGCTATTGTTCAATATCGCACTGAAGGGTTCAACTACTCAGAAAGCATAGACAGCTAAGCATGAAAATACAGCCCGGGGTGTTTTATGCTGTTTTAAAAATATTTTTAGAAGAATTTAAGAGAACAGAAATAATATATAGCTAGGCTGCCTAGAGTTTCCTGGGCATAAAGACTACTAGGATGCTGCCTTTTCTCTGCTTTGGTGTTGCCAAGTCCAAGCATAATACAAAACTAATGAGTCAGATCCTTAAATATCAAAATATTTTATTTTAAAATAATGACCTACTGTGATATTTTTTATTTTCCTGCTAATATTTTAGCTATTTGGATGTTTGCTTCATGTTTCAAGCATTAGTAGTGAAACCTTGGTTGTTTTTTTTTTAAGGAAAAAAGAATGAGGATAGCTTGAACAATGTTTAACAGCTAGAGCTTTAAAGACAATGTATATCAAGGGATTTGCAATCATATAATATCATTAAGCAACTCTAGTGATGTCAGTAAAACTAGTTCTAATGAAGATGAACACCATGTAGGCATAGATGATAGAAGACAGTCTTCTGCAATGGACCTGTAATTCCTGTCCTGGTTCCCTGCTATTCCTAACCTCCAGAGATATAAAGAAATTATGCTCCAATTAGTCCTTTGATAGGAGAACAGCTGTCACTTCTTCATCGAGGTAAGTGAGGAGATAGCCCTGCTGTGGAGTCCATTTTGCTTTTTGTATCTCACAGCAGGGAGGATGAGTTTGCTGAGTGCAACCTTTGTGCTTGGGTAACGTGCAAATTTTTTGTCCTGTTCTGTAATGATTCAAGAAAATTGTGCTGTGAACCTAGGAGCTGTCAAAGTGATTCAATATCTAGGTTTTAAGAATGTCAACGTGTGGGAATGGAATTCCACTTACTTTGAAATTGGTCTGTCTTCAGATTACACAGAAGGCAACAATAAAACAAGAATTTATTTAAACAATCCAATTTAGCTAGCACTGTTACTAGGTTCAGACAGGTATACAGAAATAAAGGAAACCTTGCACTTAAAGCTGCCTATGGTATAGATCAGCTTAGTTTTCTGTCTGTCCATACTGTCCATCCAACAAGCTGCTGTTATGTGTACAGAGAACTAGGATCCATCTCATGATCTAAATCATCTCCCCAGCATAACTATTCACTGAAAATATCTGAATTTGAGGATACCTGTAATTTTATGTCCTTGTAGTTTTCTTGTGTTCTTACAAGAAAATACAGATTTAACTAAAACTTTCAGATTTAACTACTCCCTTCTCAGAAGGATTTTCTGTGAACCATAGTTCAGTCAGGATATTAATCTTAACACTTTCCTGCTAAGTAGCACATAATCCCTACCAAACTTTTAAAAACCTAATGACTGTTGTACATGGGTAGATCCATCTTTTCTACAGTCCTTTGACATCTACCCTGGTCTCAACTGTATTTACAACCAATCGGTGTACTGTTGGGTGAACATTTCTTTCTGCTAGGTGACAGGTGTTTTAGACCTCACCAAACAACACCTTAATAAACATAAATCTATGTTTTCTTTAGATTTTGTTTTGAAAATCGGATTTTCTACAACAGTGTAAACAAAATAATGCATGTATCTCATTCCTGAGCTTTAGGGTATGAGACTTGTCCTGGGTTCAGCTGTAACAGTCTTTTTTCTTCTTAGTAGCTGGAGCAGTGCTGTGTTTTTGACTTTAGCCTGAGAACAGCTTAAACCACGACAAAACCACACGCTATTGTGAGAATGGAATTGCATCTGATGCAGTGACAAGAGTAAGTTTTTCAGGCTGCTTTAAAAGACAGATAGTCTTTCTGAGCTCTGAACTTGGCACTGCTTTCCAAAAACAACTTAATCAAAGATTGTTGCTTGATGTAATGTTGGATATTAGAAAGTCTGTTTTCTGATGTCAGACTAGATAATTATGTGTCCCTGACTATTCAATATTATGAATTCTGATAAAGCCCATGAAAAAAAGTAACCAAAAATCTCTTATAATAAAGAATCATGAGCTGAAGATTTTTCAGCCACAAGACTGTGTGTACATACACATATACGTATATTATATATATATACATATACAGGGTAAAAATCTATGCAAAAGAGAATTTTCTCTCTTGAAGTTGCTACTTACCTTTATGAACAGTGAAAAACCTGTAGAAAACCTTAGTGAGCAGTGAAAAAGCTGCAGAAAAACAGTTGCATTCTAAATCTCTCAATGCTGAAATAGAAAAGATCATTGAGGAGTCAGTAAGGTAGACAGCATGTATGGCAAGGCCTGGGCTTGACACCAAATATGTTAACATCTGTGTGGCGTTTCGAAGGTCTAGAGGCTGAGGAGACAGAACTGTTGAAGTACTTTGTTGTAATATTTTGTTCTTTTGTGGGTTTTTTACTTGAAAAAGGAACATATGAAAAAATAGGCTTCTAGTAGTTTCTGTCAGAACCCTGAATTGCTGTTTGATTCAGTTAATGGTAGGGGTTTAACAGATATATTTCTCTTCTTTCAGACATTTCTATTATATAAACCAATCTCATTTACTTGTGAATGCCTGGCCCAGACCATACTTAAACACATCCAAACCCCACCTGTTTACCAGATTTTTTTTTCCCAAGTGATATTAATTTCAAAGATCAACCTGAAGTGCTCTACATAATCACGACTGTAAGACATTAATAATAGAACATGCAATAGCTCTTCATATAGAGCTGTTAAAATCATATATTAAGTAATAGTATTAATATGACAAAAACATTGCCCTTCTGCAAGGATTTCAGGAGGGCTGGGCAGTGATGGATTTTGTAGAAACAAAGAAAATGGCTGCAATATAGTGTCGAATGCAATCAGTTGATAGTGCATTTGGTGCAACTGAGTCTGTTTAGAAGTCAAAAAGGATTCACAATAGACTGAGATCTACCATCATTGCAGCTAATTTCTTCCTAATATATTACATTGGAGAATTCAGTAACATACTTAAATTAGTACTTTCTTCTATCTAAAGTCATTAGGCACCCTTTTAATATCTTTATTAAAATATCTTACATCTTTATATCTTATATCTTTAAAATATCCTATATCTTCTCTGGGTTCATACCTCAGACATATAGGCATACCTCAATTTATTTTCAATTCCTGGTTTTTGGTTGTATCTCTATGCAGCTATGCGTCACACTAGGCAAAATTCTCTCTTAAGATGCCTGCAAAGTGCCTTTTTATCTCCTACATCTGTTATTTAATTTTGTTTGTAAACTAAATATGTTTTATAAGCTCAGTTTAATACACATTAGTAGATTTACTATGAGAAAAGTACTGATTGTATGTGGAAAATCTAAACCTAGCAAATTGAAAATAAGATAAAACATTCAATGGAAAGATTCTATCTAGACAGAATGCTTAATATTTGGAAACTGAATCTTATGGGGTGGGTATTTTTCTAAGAAGAAATTGATTTCTTAACAAACAAAGCTTGCATTTTTCAGGTGGAAAATCAACGAACTGGGAAGGAGGTATTCGTATACCAGGGCTTCTCCGTTGGCCTGGAGCAATACAACCTGGTGCCTATCTTGATGAACCAACAAGTAACATGGATATATTTCCTACTGTAGTCAAACTTGCTGGGGCACAGTTACCCTCTGACAGGTATGCTCTGTAGTCATCTTTGTTTTGAAGGAAGTCTCATGAGTATTTTATACATTCTGGTGATGTCTATTGAGATAGAGGTGGAAGGGAAAAGAAAAAAAAGGAGTTTAAAAGCACTTTTTTGTGATCACTTACAGTAGTATGCTGTCTCTGTTAATATTGACACACTTAGAGATTTTACAGAAACATTATATGTAAAGACAGCTTAACATGCTGAACAAGCACCAAGCAAAAAGAAGATAAGAGAATACCACTGTTGTGGTTTAAATCCAGCCGGTAACTCAGTACCATTCAGCCGTTTGCTCACCCCTCACCTTACTCTCTTCCTGGGTGAGATGGGGAGGAGAATCAAAAGAATGTAAACCCTACCGTTGAGATAAGAACAATTTAATGACTAAAGTACAATATAATACTCTATTGTACTAAATCATGACAAATTAAGGTTCATGGATTGCTGGTAATAGGGACCGTCTGCAAAAAGAAGCTTGAAGTGAAACACAGCCAGACTATAACCACTAATAACAGCTAGTGTTAGCCATTTAATATACATGAGATCAAACCCCTACCCAGTAGGTGTCCCTATGGGGGAGAAGACAGGTTCAGACCATCACCTGATTCCAGAAGTTACAATGGAGTCTTTTGTGCTTTCCCTTTCCTAATTTCACTTACGTATATATTTTGATTCAGGTTTGTAATTCCCCATGACCCTCCCACCATGTACAGAGTGGTCAGTTAATTTGCATAAGGTTACATCATGTTCATCAAAAGGACAGCCTAGTCATGTTTTGCTGATATGTGAAGCCATAAGTTGACAATGTCTGTGTGCTTCCAAGATGTACCAGGCTTCAAGGATAGTCTTTCCTGATCAGAGATTCATTAGCTCTGTTTCTTAATCTGCCCACACAAAGGCAAAACTTCCTCTTCCACTATCACTTCTTTGTTTGTCAGCGTTGTTCATCCTGACCTTTTAGGAGGCCCTTGTATACATTCAGGCTTTTCTATAGTACCACTGCTTTCGATTTTTTTAATTATACATCTATGGAGCTTGAGTGACTCTAGTCATACATACTATCATACTATCAGTTACTGATGGGAGTAAAATCCTCTTGCTTTCCTTTTACAAATACAAATCTAGTTTCCTTGTTTGGCAGGTGCTGTGCAGCTTATCCTTCAAGTTCCTGCTCATGCAGGGAGTATAGCAGAGCCTGGCCATGGGGCCTTTGCTCCCCTCCACCCTCCTCAGTTTCTTTTAGCATATGCCAAGGTTGCAGGGTTGCCTGGGAAACTATCATCAGGTAGATTCTGTACATGCCAACCGCATCCCATCCTGGAAGCAGCAGCTGCATTTTACCCTAAGATTTCCTTAGTGTTATAATATACCTTTGGGGGACTGGTGTGAGGTGGTCTAATTTCCCCCTTTTCCCACACCCCCCTTTTCCACACACAGTTTACATACTGGGCATGATGTGCTGTGGTGTGGAATACCCCTTTGGCTAGTTTGGGTCTGGTGTCCCATCTCTGCTTCCTGTCCTGTGCCCCTCCTCACTAGCAGAGCATGAGACTGAAAAGTCCTTGATCAGGGTAAGGGCTGCATAGCAATAACTAAAACATCGGTGTGTTATCAGCATTGCTCTCAGAATAAAGCCAAAACACAGCACTAACTACATCCCACCCAAAACCAGGACAACCACCAAAAGCAACATACTGTCAAATCAGGCCTAGAATTATTTCCTAAAATCAAAAATGAATGTATCAAAAAAGACTGTGTTCTGCATGTGATAGAAAAGGAACTGCAAGTGTAAATTGAACTTTATGAGCTCAAGCTTGGCCTGCTTAGTATAACAAAATACATCAAAATGCCAGCTAGGCTTTTCTCATAGTTTTGGAGTTCTTTTGTTCTCTGCTGAAATTGGTGAAAATAATCCCTTAAGGAGTTTTGAAGCCTGATAAGAAAACTGGTATTCTAAAATTCATAAGATGCATTATTGACACTCCTACATACCTGTGTTTTTGTCTTCTTCAGAAGATACCCAGTCTCAGCAGCAAGGTGCCTCCACCTAAAGTCTCTTGCCATCCAATTCCGATAAATGGAGAAACCTGCTGACATGCATATGCTTTCATAGAATCATAGAATGGTTTGGGTTGGAAAGAACCTTAAGATCATCCAGTTCCAACCCCACTGCCATTAGCAGGGATGCCTCATCCTAGACCATGTCACCCAAGGCTCCGTCCAGCCTAGCCTTGAACACTGCCAGGGATGATGGAGCATTTACCACTTCCTTGGGCAACCTGTTTCAGTGCCTCCCTGGCCTAACAG
>NW_009941276.1:0-12350 GCF_000696875.1 Nestor notabilis | reverse complement strand
CAGACTTGCTGAGGGTGCACTCAAGCTCCTTCAGGACACACAGATGGATTTCATCAGGTCCCATGAACTTGTGCACGTTCAGGTTCTTAAGGTGGTCTCAAACCTCATCCTCTCCTAGAGTGGGCCTAGGGTCTTCATTCTCACAGTCCCTGCGTTTGCCTTCCA
Organism: Nestor notabilis; assembly: GCF_000696875.1. Lineage (NCBI taxonomy): Eukaryota > Metazoa > Chordata > Aves > Psittaciformes > Psittacidae > Nestor > Nestor notabilis. The sequence goes on along the minus strand of NW_009941276.1, from coordinate 12,185 downwards.
AGACTTGGCTGGTGTGGTCTGAGCATTTGCTAGTGAAGACTGAGGCAAAGAAGAACCTCAACCTTCTCCAAATCCAGTGTAGCCAGTTCTTCTGATAGCTTCTGGAGAGGGCCCACGTTGTCCCTAGTCTGTCTTTCATTAGTTACGTACCTATAGAAGCCTTTCCTGTTATCTTTAATGTCCCTTGCCAGATTTAATTCTAACTGGGCCTTTAGCTTTCCTAACCTGGTCCCTGGCTTCCCGGACAATGTTCCTGTATTCTTCTCAGGCCCCCTGTCCTCGCTTCCATCTTCTATAAGTTTCCTCAGCAGCTCCTTATCCATCCATGGAGGTCTCCTGGACCTCCTGCTGCACTTCCTTCTAGTGAGGACACAACACTCCTGAGCCTGTAGCAGGTGATCCTTGAATATGAGCCATCAGTCTTGGGCCCCCCTGCCCTCTAGGACTATATCCCATGAAACCTTTACTAAACAGGTTCCTGAAGAGGCCAAAGTCTGCTCTCTTGAAGTCCAGGGCAGTGAGCTTGCAGCATGCTCTTCTCACTGTCCTGAGGATCTCGAACTTGAGCATCTCATGGTCGCTACAGCCAAGGCTGCCCTGGAGTGTCACATTTCCAGCCAGTCCCTCCCTGTTGGTGAGCATGAGGTCAGGCACGGCACCTCTCCTTGTTGGTTCCTCTATTACTTGCAAGAGGAATTTGTCTTCCACACAATCAAGGAACCTCCTGGATTGCTTGTGCCAGGCCACACTATCCTTCCAGCAGACATCAGGATGGTTGAAGTCCCCTGTGAGGACAAGGGCCTGCCAGCGTGAGGCTGCTCCTATCTGTCTGTAGAGCGCTTCATCCACAGAGTCCTTCTAATTGGGCAGCCTGTAGCAGATCCCAACATTAATGTCCCCCATTGCTGTTCTCCCTTTGACCCTGATGCACAAACTCTCTGTTGCCTCATTACCTGTCCCTAGACCAAGTTCCATACTCTCTAGCCACACACATGTGGCTAATGAACACATGTACCACACACAAACAGCTTCTGAGCACAAAGCATCCAGAATCCCTGCGGGGAAAACCAGTGGTGAGCAGAGATACTCTGCCAATGATGATTCATTGAGTGCTTGAAGGAAATGACAGGGCAGGACATGTGTAAGGCATGAAAAATCATTCAGGCTGGTCTTGAGAGATGCCCTACAAGAAGTAACTCTGTTGAACATAAGCATTTCAGATTGTTCTTAATGGGGGCAGATCTTACACGCTTTGTTTTCATGTTGCTTGAATGAAGACCGAGCACAGATGTTCTATTTTGATCTCTGATAGAAATCTCAATATACTTGTGTACCTTCCAGTCGCAAGTTGCTCTATTCTGATTCTTTTTCTATGGTGTAGACTAGATGCCATAATTACTGCTTCATGGTAGGTCATCCCATACCCTTTGAAACCAGCAGTTGTGGGAATGCAAGAGTACTGGAGACGTATTACTGGAGACGCCCTTTTCCCTACCAGCATGCTGAAGAACAGGAAGCGTACAATTGACATGCGTCTGTCCTGCTTCCAGTTTGATAGCGAGCAAGATGAGAGTGCATTACTCAGGCAAGAAAACACGACAGATTGAAAATGAAAAAGACTCTAATTTAACAGACCCCCACAGAGAGGGATGCACTCCGAAGGCAGTTATCAGACAGTGTAGCTTTAGGAATTCCAGGACGCTTTCCTGCCCATTTTGAGAAGAGTCCTATGCAGAATGGTGCTTTTGCATACAATTGCTGCCAAGAATTTTACACATAGGATAGGCTTAAAAAAGCGAAGTTAGTACCTGTGTTGTAGTAGTCATGCTAATGTGAAAAGGGTTTTACACAGTAATGAAAATTAACATGAACATTATTGAACTTTGAAAAAGTTTCAAAAAAGTTTTTACGAGAAGTTGCTCAAAATGCTTAAAAAAATTACCTGCTGATCTGTATATCAATAAAAATAATTTTTATTATTTTGACTGATATAATACTTTATTATTTTTATTTTATTTCGTCTTAAAGATTCTTGTAATTTTTGTAATTTACCCAGGTCTAAAGTTCAGATTGTGATTTCTTCCTTGCCAGTTGATTTCAGCAATTCAAAGGCTTTTCTGTAGTTGAAAAACACATATTTAGACAGTTCATTTTCATCTTCAAAATGACTTACGTCTTAAATTCTGGCATACATAATTTTCTGGACAGAGTTCTTACCGTTACTTCTGGGGATGCTTACACAGCACAGCTTGTTTTTCTCTTGTTTTAGGGTTACTTTGGCCAAATTACCAACCAGTTTTAGCACATATACATGGAGGGCTGTGTTGTCACAATTTATTCATGAATATCTGGTAATTTTCTCAGAAAAAAAAATAAAGAAAAAAAGATAAAAATGTGTTGAGGAAACAAACATTCCTAATTGCAAAATGTAAACTTTCATATGAAATAATGTAAAAAACAAAGGGAGAGAGCACCTGAAGGTTTTTCTCCAAATTGACCAACTGGAGGTGGCCATTCAGATGGAAAGAGAGAGTTGTGAAATCTTTTCAGGAAAGTGAGGTTTGGGTTAATCTTCTGATTTTGAAATGCTTTCTTACTCAGAATTATTGATGGACATGATCTGATGCCCTTACTTCAAGGAAAAGTTACCCGATCCAACCATGAATTTCTCTTCCATTACTGCAATGCATATTTAAATGCAGTGCGCTGGCATCCAGGAAACAGTAAGTAAAATTGCTTGTTCACATTTAAAATATTTAATTTCATTTTTATTGAAGCTTGAAAAGAATCAGGAAAAAGCCTTGGGCTATAGTAACAAAAAATTGTTTAAAATATGTAGCCTTTTTAATTCTTTTCCATTTTTCTTTTTGCTAGAACACACCTATTCACCATTTTAACATTTAACATTAGTTTCTTGCTATGCATTAATGTTACATATCAATACAATACTGAGATCTATGGTATCTGGAACTAATTTTGCCTGAAAGATAGTCTGTGTTACAGAATTAAGTAGTCAAGGTTAACCGTTACATCTTTCTAAAAATGTTATTGCTGAATAACAATGCAAGTACGATGACAGCATGGCAATTTTTATTACTGGAATTGCAAAATATAGGAGAATAATTGAGTCAAAATCATAATTATCCAATAAATGAATGCAGTATTATAGAGTTCCTTTTCATGCTTTTTTGTGAACAATATTACTCCACTTTTAGGCTGAGGAAAAGGCATTTCCCCCTGATTTGCTCATTTTTAACTAACAACTCGCTGTTTCTGGTAGCACCTTCCGCATTAACAAAAGCATATTTCCCTTTCTATAAAAATCTCAGTGCCAAATAAAGTCAAATACACATTTGTTTCCTCCCAGTTGACACTCAAAGTGACTACTTGTGTTACGGTTTCAGAATGTTGGTCTAAGACAAGCTTTGGTGTAGCTTTTGGTGTAGAATTTCTTCTCTGCCCAGCCTGTAGCTGTGCCTGGGATTGCCCCAACCCAGGTGCAGGACCTTGTACTTGGCTTGGTTAAACTTCATGAGGTTGGCATCAGCCCACCTCACAAGTGTGTCCAGGTCCCTCTGGATGGCATCCCTTCCCTCCAGCACATCAACTGAGCCACACAGCTTGGTGTCATTGGCAAACTTGCTGAGGGTGCACTCAATCCCACTGTCCATGTCACCGACAAAGATATTGAACAGGTCCCATCACCATTCCCTGAGGGACACCACTCGTTACTGGTCTCCAACTGGACATTGAGCTGTTTACCACAACTCTTTGCATGTGGCCATCCAGCCAGTTCTTTATCCACTGAGTGGTCCATCTATCAAATTGATGTCTCTCCAATTTAGAGACAAGGATGTTGTGCGGGACAGTGCTGAGCACTTTGCACAAGTCCAGGTAGACGACATCAACTGCTCTGCGGCTGTCCACCAGCTCTGTAGCCCCATCATAGAGGGCCACCAAATTGGTCAGACAGGATTTCCCCTTAGTGAAACCATGCTGGCTGTCACCAACCACCTCATTGTTACTTGCTTAGTAGTTAATGGGCAAACTTAAAATTAGTTGGAAACTTTGTCTTCTTGGGCATCTGTAGGCTGACTCTCTACCTGTTTTAGACTTTAAACTAGGCAAAGAGAAAATATTATGTATAACATTTATTTACCACTACTTTGCCTATGTGTCTTGATTTCAATAAATAGTTACAAGGAAGAACCAAGCAATGAAGATGTGTTTATCTAGTACTGTTTTGTATCTAAGGTTGGATGACATTATTCTGCCTCATAATGAGGAGTAGGCAGAGCCCCAGTAAGGCAGAGAAGCTTTTTATCTCAAACACACACTTTAACAAGATGAACTACCCCTTGTCTGAGGAAAGGTTCAGCTTTGTTATCACTGAAGGATATGGGCAATGAAGGGGAGCAATGATGAGGGACTAGTATATTGTACTTACTTGAGGAGCAACAATGTAGACTGTGTTTCTCCCTTTATCCTTTTCCAAAGGCAATCAAAAGACAAAGCCCATTCAGAACCTGGCAATAACATTTTCATAATAGTGGGGTGACTTTTATATGGAAGGTTGTCTCGGTTTAACACCAGCTGACAACTGAGCACCACACAGCTGCTTGCTTACTCACTACCAGTGGAATGGGGAAGAGAATCAGAAGGGTAAAAGTGAGAAAATTCATGGATTTTGACAGTTTAACAGGTAAAGCAAAAACCACTCACACAAGCAAAGCAAAACAAGGAATTTATTCTACTTCTCATGGATAGGTGGGTGTTCAGCCATCTCCAGGAAAGCATCACATGTGACAGTTACTTGGGAAGACAAATGCCATCACTCCAAACGAACCACTCTACCACTCTCCTTTTTTCCCCAGCTTTAAATGCTGAGCATGATGCCATATGGTATGAAATATCCCCCGGGTCAGTTGGGATCAGCTGTGCTGGCTGTGTCCCCTCCCAACTCCTTGTGCATCCCCAGCCTACTCGCTGTGAGGGTGGTGTGAGGAGCAGAAAAGGTCTTGACTCTGTGTAAGCACCGCTCAGCTGCGGCTAAAACATCTCTGTGTTATTAACACTATTTCCAGCACAGATCCAAAACGCAGCCCCACACTAGCTTCTATGAAGAAAAGTAACTCTATGCCAGTCAAAACCAGCACAGAGAAGTTCTGATATACTATCTTGTCAGCCTACAATGTAGTGTGAGAGCAGGCAATAGCTGAATACTCTTCTCTACTCTCTTTTGTACCAGCCTGGGAGTGCTCAACACCTTCTTCTTCCTTACTTGTCCAGTCCCAGATCTTCAAAAATTCCTTTTCCATGGAGAGAATGCAATTATATTTGTAAAAATATTTGTTGCAGACAGCTAAATGTTTGCTCCTGTTTATCTCTTTCCCATGTGTTATTGTTGTATAGAGGTAAATATAGTTGCATTACAGCTCCATGCACCTGATGCTATCTGCATTGCTGTGGGTACTTGTGTGGAAAAATGAGTATAGTTGTTTTTTCTTCTGATATCTCAGCAGCTCTATATAAAGCAACTGATAATAAGTGCATTATATTCCTAAAGTATTTTTGTCTTTTAGCCTCCCACCACAGCTCACCCTTTACAGGTAATGGCAGGGTCCATCCGCAGTCACTATTTCTTATATTCTTAAGCGATATTTTACTAAGTGAAAATGAACAAAAGTAAAGCAGAAAATATAATGTAATGTCACACCCTCCACCCCCTTTTTTTTTCTTTTCTCCTTTTTATTTTTCCTGGAGAAGCAATTATTTCAAACATCTAATTCAAAATGTTGCAGAGCTTTTGCCTTGCAGCAAAGAACTAAGTTAGGAGGATCCTATAGCAACAGTTCATTACCTGTACTTAGGAATACATTCAAGAAAGTTCATGAGGCCATGTTCGCTAAAGACAGACTAGAAAGCTGGAAAATTATGCAACTTTCTCTTTACCTCAGCATGCTACTATTATCAGTTACAAGACTGTAAGTCTTCAGGGTTTGATCACCTTTCCTAACTCTACATGTATTCCATGTCTAACACAATTTATGGCCTAAATATTTACCACGTTCCTCCATGACCACACACATTTTCCAGTATCCAGAAATTATTGTAGGATCTCTCATGTTTTAGTTGCACCTTGCCAATGACTGTAGTGATGCAAATAATACTTAATTCAGAGAAGACCTCCACAAAGTCAAGGATAGTCTTGAAAAGGTGATACTCCTTATCTAAGGAAAATAATGAAATTCTTGAAAAAAAAAGTAATCAAGGAACAGTTGTCATTTCCTGTGTACTGTAAACGATCTTTCAAACCAGAAAAGACTTGTATAGCTCTCCATCTGTGTTCCCCAGATAGTTAACCAGGATGACTACAGCTACCTTGGAACTGCGTAAAAACATACTACCTGCAGATTATGCCTGATGTACAGGCCAAATGCTGACTGTGTCTGCCTCCCACTAGACCTGGGGCTTAGCAGAAGTAACCGTGATAGTGTGAAATCCCAGCCGTATACAGCATCTTCTGTACTGCTCTAGTGATGGGCACTTATAAGAAGGACCAAATTGTCCAACTAGTCTGGGACTACACTTTATAAATTTAAAGTTGCACCTTTTGAAGAAAAAAGCAAATTCTTTTGCTACAGAAATTCACAGAAGAAAAAGCTTCCAACTGTTAAGGAAAAAATATGCTTTTATGTATTTATTTAACTGAAGTACAAGCCATTCTAAATAAAGGGTAAAAGTGCATATATTGCATATATGCAGTTATAAATGCATATATTCTCATATTTCTTACTATCTTTATTTTATGGGAAGTCTTAGTTTGTATGTCAGCTTCAGCTTGCATATTCCACCTTTTTTCTTAGACAGTGTAGGATTAGTTTTGACCCTAAGGAAAAATGTATATGCCAGGGAGTGAGAGGGAAGCAAAAGTACTGCTTAGCCATTTGGTCCCTTGTTGCCTCCAGCACTCCACAGTTCCTTTAGTAACTTTATCTTTGCCATTGTTAGATTTCCACTGTGCTTCAGTCCAAAAACCTTTTTTCAGTTTGATTTTTGACTCTTAGGCTACATATATATGAGCCTGGTAAATGTAGCGTATATTAAATTCATAGTACTTGCACACCTTTCCACTGCTTGCAAGCTTCTACAGTCTGACTTAAGCAGGTGTGTTTTTTCGCACCATTCAGGGAAGGTCAGAATCTCAGAGTGAACAATTACCATTTTACATTTTTATATTTAGAGGCTAAGCATTTCTCATAACCAAATCAATACACATCTTCATTAAGACATATTATTTAGGTCAGTTATTGCATTCACAATAAACTTTCCCTTTCATCAGCCCTTTGAAGGAACATTTAGAGGATATGTGCTATGCAATGCTTTTTTCAACGAACCTTTCAAAGTTTAAGCCTTGTCCTTTCTAGAGAGACAGAAGGAAAAGAATCTCTTTCTTCTACTTTCTTCTTCTTCATCAGCCACAGAAAACAAGATACACCATTTCTTTTCCTGCATCTCTCTTTGATTCACTTACATTTTGCATGATATGAAGAAATAATTCACATTATTATTCACATTCTGAATTAAAAGAAGGAATGAGTTATCAAGCAGTTTACTTTGCTTGTGATTCATGTCTCGCTCTCAGACTTGTGCGTGCTGACACTCAGTATCAGTGCCTTAGAAACAGCCAAGGCATACAGTCCTAGTCGTTAGAGGATGATTTCCTGTAATTTTGAAACCTTGTAAGTATGTGTAATTTAATTGCTCTGTTAAAAATACAGAGAGGAAGACTTGCTAGAACAGTCAGCAAAGTACTGTGATTGCCCATTATCAATACTTATTCTCCATGGCTGCCTGGTGTACCGTCTACATACCAATAAACAAAAGCAACACCTTTGGAAAAAACCCCAAACTTCTTTCTGCCTAGTAAAGTGTAATAATTTAGGGGCGTTTATTCATCAAATGTTTACATTTAAAACAAAGCAGTTGGAGGATCTGCTTTCACTTTCTTGAGCTGAGCCACCCAAACTTTTATGCATCTTTCTATTGTGTACATCAGATTATGCTTTGGCCTATTTTAAGCCTGATCACATGTTCTTATGCTACGGCAAGTAGACCAGTACTTGTATATTTGCTAAAGTTATAATTTAGCATAACTGAGTACTAAAAAACTATCAAGAGCTCTGTCTCCAGAACATTATTGGCATATGACTCAGTACTATTAAAAATGCATTGCTATGACAACTTAATTATAAGGAGAGAATTCATCAGATAGATACAGAGCAAATCTACAGTTGAATGGAACTACTGCATCTTTCAGACTCCTCTGATTGTGTGGAAAATTTTCATTTAATAAGGAGGAAATATATTGTAATTCTGTGTAACAAACACTGAGAAAAGTAATGCAATGCACTCTGTACTATAAAGAAATAATAATCTTCACTGTATTCTGGTACTAATAAAAATACACTAATATTTCTAATAAATGCTGGATTGACTTTACTAACAGCACTTCACCTTTTCTATTTCAAAATGGATTTCATTATTCAGTGGAAAATGTCATTCAGTAAACAAAAGAAAAAGAGACTTGCTGTGGCAGGTTAAATTGAAGCATGCTAGACAATAGAACCAAACTAGCTCATCATGCAAATATAATGACTTTTAAAGACAGTAGAAGTTCACCAAAAAACTTTACATAGACATTTTCCACTATGCCTCACTTAACAAACAGGATGTATTTCTATTACTGTTTATTCTGAGTTTCTTGTATGTTGTGATCTACTGCAGTTACCGAAAATAGTTCTGTCAAATTCACCAACCAGGGATTCTTTCTGTATTATCACAGAATTCATAGCTATTCTGATTCCTAGCTGTTGCAATGTCCTCCAGCATCCAATTGTCTACAGTATTTAATGAGACACATTTAGTTCTTTGGCTAGGGATGACGGCCTCTTCCCAGGCATACATTTAGCCTATTCTGCAGTTTCAGCTGTTACAGATTAAAAACAAATAAAAAGAGAATGAGAGGAATATTTTCTGTTTTGCAGTTTTAAGAAGGCATACGTAGCATACATTTACAGAATAGTGGGTTTCTTTTAAAGAGATTCTTCCAGGTTTAGTTCATCTAAAGACATTGGAGTCCTTATAAAGAGGACAAAGCAGGAAAAAGTCTGCTCAGAAGGGCTGCTTTGTAAGAACTTCTGGTTTGAACAGGTGCAACCTTTCTCTATGAAGTTCTATATAACCAGCTTAAAAAGTTTTTTCTACAGTCAAGTTCACAGTGTGAGGGTAGGTGAGGCTAGTGGTTGTCACTAGCAAATGGAGATGCATTAACCTGAATATGAGAGATATTTTGAACTGTAAGTGGTGACAATATACTTCTATTTGGAAATGCCAGACCTTTCTTGTTCAGTACTTTTACAGCATTTAAAAACCATAATCTTCCAGACATCCACAAAGTAAATTAACAGTTCTGTTTTCTCTAAGTAGACAGTATTAGAGTTATCTGTCAATATTTGGTATTTTAAAGATAAGTCTTAATATTGCTTCTACTTTCTTAATACAAACAAGAAATGTCAATGGTAGCTTCGTATGTAAACTGTGGGATGTGCTTCTGTGAAGAGCTTTTTTCCATTTATTGTTTATTTGCCTTCTCTGTGGTGAACAAAGGTCTTAAAGGATGCTGTAACAGATAAGTAAGTATTTACATTGACCCTGAAAATGCCAGCAGTTATAGTTGCTTTCATTACTTAATAATACAAAGGAAGGTAAATTTAAAAGACATTTAATCCAGAACTTTCTTCTTTTGCACAGCATCTTCAAAGGGAAAGCTAATACTACCATGTGACTATGACTACTTCAAGGAAACATTTTGCTTTCTTACAAAGAAATATGTTTTTCTGATCAAGTCTTATGGTACTAACATCATATCTTTTCTCAAAAAAGAATGGATGGGAAAGGATAAGAAAGAAAGGATAAATATTTGAAGGAGTAAGATTTTTCCTATTGACACAAAAATTTTTGCTTTCTAGCTAGAAAGAATAGACTTCTTTAGTCATAGTAAAATCAATATAGGAACACTTGTGTCTCAGAGAGCCATTTCCCCAGTGAAAGACCATGGTGAATGTCCTTTGACATTGACATTATACACACAGACTTTTCAGTGATTGTATCATAGTGCTTTTTCTTCATATAAAAATAGCAACCATAACATACTAGTCTATTGAATCCAAGATATTCTGACCTATATTAGTAATGTTCTAAGTGAACAGAGAAAGGTTGACAGATTTCAGTGATCATCTAAAGGCAAAGGCATTTAAAGTAGCTAATTCACTATTATTTAAACTTCAGCTTGAATGGCTTGCTGTCAGATGTTGTGTCATGCACTTGTGACAGTACAAGAGAAAAATCTCTATGGGGTTTGTTTTTTTTTTCTGTATACTCCATAGCTAACACTTAAATAGAAAGAAAAAAATAATCTGAGTTAGAGCTACTCTGGTAATTTTTTATCTATTTATAATGTTAGCAGTAGTCAAAACAAATATAAATAACAACTACCAAATAGAGAGATAAAAATGCCCTGCAACTTTCAAAAATTAATTTCAGCTTATCAAGTAATGTAAAAAGTGGGTCTTTTAAGAATTTCTGGAGCATTACACTTCCAAAAATATCTTTAGTTCAGTGTTGGCTTTGAGCCTGCAGCATTCTGCATGTTACATTCAGAACATAGCGCTGATTCATCCCAATTTAAAAATCATATTCAAATGGCATATGTTGTCTTAGGCAATGTTCTTCAAGGGAAGTAGTTAATGCATGCACAACCCACATAGAGTATTCTGTGTGCCACAGTCTCTAACATCCTATTACTCCTAGAAAATAAAGCAAAGTATTTGCTTATTAGAGAACTTCCCTGGAAACCTGGCTGTCAAGAGCAAAGTGTCTTCTCAGTATGCCATAAAACACCATGCCATGAAAGGCAGAAAAAATAATAAAAGAGAACAGTCGATGCTCGGATGATGGGTGCACTTGGATGATATTATGCTGGAGACTAGTGTGTATCTGTGGATGATGTGCACTCTGTACTGTGTAGTTGCTTCTGAATGTAAGTCCTGATCAGTACTTTGGAAAGACAACACAACCAGAAATATTCAATAATCTCTAAATGTCTTCAGCCTCAGAAAAGCTCACATTCCAGTAAAAACAATAACCTTTCTGTTCATCTCAGACCTTTTTATGTAGTCTCAAGCTATTAAAGGACATGTAATGCATTACATTTTTCAAGTATCTTTTGTTAAGACATCCAGAGTTTCCTGAAACTAAAAAGAAGATAAAAAAATCCATTATTTCTTGTTTTGTTGTTCTTCGTAGGGCAATTCTGTAGATGGATTTGTGTAAAATTTTTTTGAAACTGAAAAAGACTGTATTTCACTAGTAGTTTCTTGTCATAGTTCTTTCAATGACCTCTTAGTAGAAAAGCAAAGTCCATGAAGTAGTACAGAACAAGTTCCTCCAATGAAATGAAAAATGTTGTGACATTTTTCAAATTTATTCAAAGATTTACCCCAAAATTTATTGAAAATCATACTTCAGCTGCAGTTCAGTCATATTAATCAGAATAATAAATATAATACATTTATTTTTATTGACCCCATGGTCTTATAGATCTGGGACTCTAATGAAACATTTGTGAGACATGCTCACTCACTCCTCTTCAACACTGGCATTTAAAGCAAAATAGATTTCCTACAGTTCATAGTAGAAGCAGCAAGTTAGAAATCATGGTGGAATCACACATTAAAAGTCAACGTGACCAAAATATCTCCATGAAGATCATGATAGTTTAACAGTTAGAATTAGCACTAGTGTAATAAAGAAAGGCTGACCCTTTTGGTATTAGGAAATGTTAGTCAACCATAAGATAAATTGTCATTACCCCAGTGTCCTAATTTTTTGTTTACAACTTGTTACCTGTGTGTTGTACATTAATTTTAAATGGTATTATATCACAGAAGCCAGCTTCTCAATCGTCTCACTGCTCAGTGAGAAGAGTCTTCAAGACTCAGTAGTGTTCAAGATTAACTTAATTATCTTATCTTGCCTCTCCTCGATGTGATAGGGTGTTGTACAGGTAGGTTTTCAGTCCATAGTTCTGGTCCATTCAAGGATCACCTGCTACAGGCTCAGGA
>NW_009941275.1:0-13836 GCF_000696875.1 Nestor notabilis | reverse complement strand
ATCTGTTGTTATCTCAACCCTTTGTGCCTCATGTTGGGCACCAAAAAGAAACTGCAATTCGCTTGTAAAGTAGTAAAATAATCACTTAACAGAAGAGTAGTTCTCCATATGCAGAGACAGTCAGAGAGAAGCTCTGACTGATGGCATTGCTGCTATACGATGTCTTTGCCAGTTCCAATAGTAAGTTTTTAGCAGAAGCACACCCAATTCAAAATAAGATCAAAATACTGCACATCATGGAAACAATATACCACCAAAATCTGACAGGTCAAAGAAAAACCACTACATTTTATAAAATAGTCACATAATACACTGTAACCTGAGCAGCTGGTGTGCACAGCACATTTGATGTACCAGGCTTAACCATGCAGAGGAAGAGGCTCATTGTTCTTATTGCTCTGTTTACTTTCAATAGTTCTATCAGTCAAAAACATTTAGTTTTTTACAAAACATGCAACTTCTAACTCACTGTATGAATGATGCCTCTGTTCAACACCAGCATTTCACCCTTTTGTTTTTGTGTGTATATTATAGATGTGATTTCTTGAAATACAACAATTTTCTAACCCAAAGTTAAAATCCAAAAGGAGTTGAACACCATTTGGGTGATTTTTTTTTTTGTTCAAAACATTGGATAGGTGGACACCCACATCTATCACAAAATCTCTGTTATTTTAGATTTCGGTACAAAAGACACATTATTTATGTTTCTCTGTGTAATTTTAATAACTAGTCAGAGAGGATGATTTCAGGATTCTCTGTATGCTTCTAGTTTCTGAAAAGTGCACTGTGATATATGACTAATGTATTTTGGAATTGGAAAATATTTAGACATAGAATTACAAGAAAAAAATAGTAAAAGATTTAAAATTTAAACCTTGTAAATTCAAGGCAATGAAAAACATTTCCCCTCACTTCTCACACCAAAAGAACAAAAATCAGGGGATGGGGTCACTTGTACAAATGCCTCTGTGATAACTGCAACCATGAGGTCTTTTTCTCCACCTAAAAAGCAAGTTCTGAACAAAAAAATGCCTTCAGCTTCATAGTATGGATTTGTCACTGCACAGCTCATAATTAAAAGAGCCATGAAAAACCAGAGCACGCATCTGAACAAAACAAACTCTGTTCAAGATAGGGAGTTGCAGATTTCTGTCTGACACACATTAAGAAGCATATTCATGATGGAAAAAGCTGGAATTGGAAAAACTCTGATTGCATTGTATCCTTTCAAAAATTAGGTTAGCTGTGTGACGATCTTTTCATGGATATCCCCTGTGTTCTTAAGAACTAACTCTCACAGTTATTTAGACCTGAAAAAAGCAGTTGTTTTACAGTGTATTGGAAGACAGTTGGACTACTTTGGGATATCCAGAGAAAAACTGGTTTCAAAAATGTGAACAAACTTTCTGTCACTCTTTAATTGAGCAAAATATTTTCCAACACATGCTTTTTCAGTCTATAAGGACTTAAAAAAATAAGCTCTTTGAAAATATGACATGCTTACACTTCTATGGAATAGTAAGTATCTTACATCTTAATTAATATAGCTGTAGTTGTGCAGTATTAAGCAATCTGAGTTCCCACTGTGGCGGCATCTCTTGTCAAAAGTAACTATTTGCTACACTGGAATTTGGACAAACCAGTAAATAACTGAAAAGATCTTCAGAAATTACTGAAGGGGAAATTCCCAGAAGGGGAATTGGTGAGCATGTTTGGGGGCTGAAATCTTGAGGACAATTAGCAAAATTATTTCCAACTAACAAACTGAAAACAGTCAACATACTGCTCAAGCTGCTGTTGTTCCAGTCAATAGGGTAAAAACTACAACATGAAAGATGAGAAAAAAGGAGTTCAAATTCATAGTGCTACCAAAAAATCATGACTGGCTTTGGGCTCAGAGAGGAAAGTGGCTTGACCCTTCAAAATAAGACAAATAAATGAACTAGCATGAATGATACCTGGAGGCCAGACTACATAAGCAGAACTCTAACTATGAATCATGCACGTCATTTTCCTGTACTGCAGCAAGAGTTAGAGCTTAGACTGTCACTTACAGGAACTGACCAGACCACTGAGCACTGAACCCAGACAAAACAAGAGGTGTTTCTGGAAGCCCTCCCTTCCCTTGATATGAGTGTGTGTATTAGAGCAGGAAAAGTAGCTTTGGTTCAGTGTATCACAGTAAGGGATGTACTTCTCTGATGTAGCTTAACATTGTTACACTAGTATTTTAGTTAACTCTGTAGAAAATCTTTACGGTCTATAGCTAAAGTACGTTACATTTCTATCACGGGAGGGAGATTTTTCTTTTCCATGATGGGAGGAAGAAATTCTGAATCTGTATGAGTGACTTATTTAATCAGAGGTATTTCTATACACAATCTTAACAAGGAATGTAATTTTCTGTGTGGGTCTTCTTATTTCTTAGTTTCTTACCAAATTGTACCTAAAATTCTTTCACTTTTTCTCTTCCACCCCCAGATTCTTGAAAAAATAAAAGCAATATAAGTTTTTCTTCATTTTAGTATTGTCCATACATAGATATTCTTGCCCCATATATTATCTGAGGTATCTCTGTGTTGTGGTTGTAATAAAATGCAAGTTCTAACATTTCATTTATCAGTGATAACAGAGGCCTCGGTCTAGTGAACATTACATGTTACACCTTGTGCAAATCACTTAAGCAATTCCAGTAAGTAAACAAAGCCAATATTTTAGCAAAACAATCATGGACATAACAATATGCATCTAAAACCCATAAGATCAGCCCTTTTGATCGAGAAACTCTGACTTGGCATTGGTAATAACTCACTTCTAAAAGTATATGAAATAAATAATTTTATTACTCTGTATTAATTGTAATACTTACTAAAGTGCAAGTCACACGATTGCTAGACTTACATGTAAGGAACTCCTATCTGGAAAACTTCTATTAAGACTTGCACTTCACGATGCAACATTTCTTGCATTATTAATCCAGAAGACAAAAAAAGTTATGTTTTCAAAGACTTCTGTGTTTTAATGAGACAAAATACATTTTGTTTTAAAATGTTGATTCGCTTTATTGACCCAACTGACAAATACATGAAGAATCTTTTTTTTTTTACATAGTAACCTCTATCAGAGGCAGCCTTTTGTAAAGCACAGTCCAGCTCGCCACAAGTAATTTTAGGGCTATTGTTGGATCTGTCCCTGAGCTAGATACTTTTACTGTCTGTTGTCATAGACAATAGTGACAAACTGAAAAATTGTAATTTGTCAATGTTTTTAATTTTTAACAGTGAACAGAAAAAATGAGGTAAGAATAAATTATAAACTGATTCTAAAGTGTACAGGTCATAAAGATAGGATCTTGAGCGAAAAGTATATACTTATTTAAAGGTATATTATTTAGAGAAAGGTACATTATTCAGCCTATCTTCTAACACAGGAGTGCAGAGACCCTGTAAGTTGAGATCCTAGTCAGCTTTAAATTTCCATGATGTTTGACCATACTTCATTTGGGTTTGGTTACAAGTACATATCAGAGGAGGGGAAAAAAAACCAACCCATCACTGTGCTTTTAAGGCAATATTGTTATGGTTAATGCAATGAGGTCCAAACACTGAAGGGAAAAGAATTATCAGCACCATCAAAAATTTATAGCTAAAAAAGTAAACAGAAGTAATGAGAGGCACCTTCCTGTGAAATTCATTCCAACAGTGATTTACTTTTACATTAATGAACTGTCAACTAAGGGAAAGACAAGAAAGCCAACTAGTAATTTTTCCTCTGCAAGACTTATATGAACAGAAATTCTAAACACATGCCTCAAGCCTACAGAAATTTAGATATTAAGCAGAACATAAAGGATTGCTGATTTGCTTTTCTTAAGCTACATTAAAATATAAAATAAGACTGACAGAGAAAGGGGAAAGAATAAAAGTGCTTTGCCGCTATTGATTAAATATCCAGATTCCTTCTGACTAATCTCTCAATTACACATGATGTACACATGCCTGTGTAAGGAAACAGACTGACAGACTGAACATGTTTTAGGTTTTTTGAGGTTTTCTGTAACTTCCCGGAACATGAATTTCCATGCCCCAGTCAGGGACAGCACTCTCAGTCAGTTTTACCCTGCTCAGCAATGTATGCATGCTTGTTCCCACGACGGCAGCACCACGGGACAAGTTTCACAAAGCATTGGTAATAACATTATAAAATCACCCCCCGCCTCCACACCGTACGTGAGGATTGTGCTGACTGACTGGATTAATGTCTTGGCACTTTGGTTCCTACTGTGCACATGGTAAGAGAGAGGAAGATAAGGGAATGTGCTGACAGCCATTTCATCATTCGCTCAGCAATAGGATCTTTGGCCCTTGTCTGGGGTAGGCGGTTTCAGATCTGTGACGAACATACACACTTCCTCCCTTGGGCCATTCTGGACAAAACCAGATCCATTTTCACAGACGGCAACGTGACTAACACTTGCAGCTAGCGCTGGTGGCATGAGCAATACTTCCCACCATACTTCTGTCTCATCTCTTATTAGGCTCCTGAGCTTGCAGGGTCACTCTGAAACTCTCCTGTAATCAAGGGAGGACTTTAATCCCTCCTTTATCTACACAGGCCCAATTAAGGAACATGGCAGACAGAGATGATCCTATATCATGGACTGGTATCCAGTTCTGCTCCTGGGTTACCAGAGGGAGCACAGTGAAAACCAGGCAACAGTACAATATTGAAGCATTAGACATTTTGCCCTGAGAACAGAAAAGCCAAAAAGCAAAGGGAGACCAAACTGAACACTTTGTGAGGTTACACACACCTGAAGCAACCAATTTTTACTTTCCATACTGAACTGCTGCTTCCTTATGTCAAGTAAAAATGAGGTCACTGCAACAGGACAGACCAACACAATGTTATAGGCATAGCAAAAGCACTGTTGTATTTCAAGATCTGCAGTTTCCAAAATATCTTTTCATTTCCCAGATTTTGAACCAAAGTAGATTCAATACAGCAAACATTAAGGAATCATTACAGAAATTAGAGAGGTTTGGAAATCAGCTGATTTATTTCCCAGTCCCAAGGAAAAAGGACTATAGATTTAAACCATTTCTGGCAGATATTACTGTATTACGTTCCCAAGGAGTGAGATTCCCCAGTCTTTCTTGTCAATCTCTTCCACTGTTATTGATACCTTTTGATGAGATGTCCTTCCCTCATTTATCTAGCTGTAATTCATGCCCATTCTTTCTGCCCTTTCAACTGCCCAGAAAGATCAGTCTGCTCCTTCCCACTGCAGCTATCTCTTTAAATATTCTCAGTTCTTATACGTTCCTTCTTCCGCCTACCCTAGACCAAAATCATCTTACTTCCTTCTCTCTGTCCTCATTAGTTATGCTTTCCAAAACTCCGCTCACTCTTTTTGCTCTCTTTTGGGCTCTCTGAAACCAACAAAATGTACATACAAATGAAAAGTTAGGAATGACTGAATCTCAGATAAAAGCAGATTTAACTAATTCTGTTTAAAATGCCACCATTCAAACATCTCTGCCTCTATACAGTCCTTTCACTGGAAGGTAGGCAAGCTGTTTACAAGGGAAGCAAGACATGCACTCATCATTATAGGCAGGGAAACTGAGGCACAGCCAAACGACTCACTCAAGACCTTCAGGGATGTCTACCCTAGACAGAAATGGAAACCTGTCAAGTTGCTTACTGGGCTGCTCTGTAACTTCACCCCATGTTACAACACATGACCTGAAGCCAGTATGCCAAAACAGTTATGACTGCTGAGATTTTAACTAAAGTATGTGTCACACTTTCATAATTTATTGGGGTTTTTTTGGTGTTTTGTTTTTTTTTCTGGCTTTCTGTTTTGAGTGTCATAGTCCATCTACTGATTCTTCTGAGATATCACACTTATATTTTGGGATTACACTCCACTGCTGCACCTGCTTGTCAGTACCTTACTCAGCATTTTGTGGCTAAACATTCTTTTCACAGACCATGCTGCTCCTGTTCTGTTTTCTGCTGTGTAATCCATCTCGTAAGTTTTGTTTCTGAAAGGTGGCCAAGTCCTGTAGTTCTTCTCAGGTTAAACTATAAAATTATTACTTCTGCATTTTTTTCCATGTCACAGCATGACTGATTTTTTTATCCTTATGAATTGTCCCTTTAATAATCCTTTGCTTGTATGTAATCTCCTCTAGGCAAAGCTTAATAACCCCCAATAGCTTTTTAAGTTTACAGCTTTCTAAATTTACAGCTTTCTAGTGAAGCTGGATGAATGTCAGGTTTTATGATATTTCTACTGAAACTTCAGTAAAGCTTAAGCTGCCAGAGAGATTATGGTTACTATATGAATCCACAGCCAAAGCGACCACTACCTTTTAAGAACACA
Organism: Nestor notabilis; assembly: GCF_000696875.1. Taxonomy (NCBI): domain Eukaryota; kingdom Metazoa; phylum Chordata; class Aves; order Psittaciformes; family Psittacidae; genus Nestor; species Nestor notabilis. The sequence continues at coordinate 7,442 of NW_009941275.1, read as the reverse complement.
AAATAATGCAGGAGCAGCAGTGTTTCCCACATTGTCTGCCTTGCTCTATTTAAAAAATAAAACAATAAAACAAAAAAAAAAACCACTGCAACAACAAAAATCCAAACAGATGAAAAGACTCCATTCTGCAGTATAACCTATACTTTCACATCAATATAAAAAGAAACATGAACCCTGAGGGTCTACAGGCAAGTACTGCCAAATGACAGGTTGCTGTAAAGGTAAATGTCTCATTTTCATTTCAGTCAAGTATTAACAGGAGACTATCTATGATCTCTTTCACTGTCGAACAGCAAACATTTGTCTATTGAACCTGGGTGTTTGCAGTGTACTTTATTTATCTATTCATCCTTCAGGCAGATAAGAAAATGTCTTTTTCATTTATTGAAAGTTTTGAAGATTTCAAATATTTCTCAGTCAAAGTAACAAAGAAAAAGCCCCCAGGGGCACACACTTGAGACGCAGAAGACTCAGATTCGGGTCTCTGCCCTGATTTCCACCAGAGACCCGGTTCCAAGTCCCTACGTGCCAAACCAGCACCTTAAGAAAGAGCACGGACAATAACCGTAACAGAGGAGACCAAATTCACTAGATCACTTTGGCTGCTTTTACCAACCCAATGGCACCAATCCTTTTACTGCTGAAGTAGTTAGCCAGGGGCATATATGATTTTGTAGAAGTGTATCTTCGACTTTCGTAAGCGGCTTTTGACCCATCTACTTGTTCAGTACCAGCACAGGTAGCAATGGTATGCTGTGATTAGCTGAATGCACTTGTAGTTGGCTTTCTCTGTCCTCACAGCATACTGACTAGGACCTTCTGGCTCATGGAACTTACTCTTGCTGTGTCACCTGCACTTTTAATAAATAAACTTTTATCAAAAGGAATTAGCAAAGACAAGTAGTCTTTGGGTCTTAATGTTCTAGTCACCCGATAACAGTCCACAGCAGCTGTAAATTAGAGCAGATTTTACTGATTTTACTTTGTGTTGAGGATGGCAGCTGCATCACCCAGGATCACACATGGCCCAGGAACACAGGGACACAAAGGCCATCAGCCCATGGAGCAACGTGTGAGAGTCAGGCCCTAAGTACACTTCTGGTTACACAATTTAGTAGAAATGGAAAACACTTATTAAAGTGACATGAAGCTGGAAACTGCTACTATACAGCTACTGCATTGTTTTTTCTCTAAATAACAAGTTCAAGTTTAAAAAAAAACAACACTGAACTTTTTATTTAAAGAAAAAACAACATCAAAGCAGCTAAAAACTCTTTCTATATATAAACCATCCTTTTTTCCAATGGCAAGTCTGTAACAGCAAAACTACCCATCCGATATGGAATTAGCTGAGCACTACAAGCTGCTCCAAAATTTTCATATGCTCCAGAATAAACTCCAGATTTTTTTTTTTTTCCAGTAAAGCAGCTGGAGCTCTTAAAATATTTTGCACTCTAGTGGTTAGGAAAAGACATTTAGTAACTGAAATCTCTCATTCATATGTTTAAAGAAAACAGTCAGAATGTGTTACACTACTCTGTACTCAAGTAGCACTGCAGACCAAGATGATGTTAAGTTTAAAATGACTGTTCTTTACAATGTACGATTATCTTATGTACCACAGCTTGCTGAGGAATGTTTCTATTATTTGAATCATAAAAGCGTTTAAAAATAATAAGCACACTACAGTTATTTTACAGCTCTGAACTAGAGTGAAGGGTTACTGAATACATAATCTATGAGCACAAACAGTACTGTGGAAAGTGAAAGAACTTGCAATATTCCAACAACTGAAAAAATTGAAAAGAAAAGTAGGTATTATCAAGGTAAATTCAAATGGAAGGGCAAAATGAAGGAGTTCAAAGAACAAAGTCAAAGAAAACAAAATCAAAGCCAATTAATAACAGTAAAATGTTTTTAAAAAATTAAAAAGAAAATTCAGCAGTAGCAGAAAATATGACCCAACTTACCAAATCACAATTAATAATTATAACGCGTCACTTTGATCAAAAAGTTATATTGTACGTAATTCAGCCATAGGTAAGCATAACCCTTAGTCATCAAAACTTTGGTCCTAAACCATTTATTAAAACAAAATGATAATTTGCTGACTTACCTGCTTGCTGCATACATAAAATATATGTGGTAAACAAGCAGAGACAGCGCTGCAGCTTCCATTTCCAGTGGTAGCACCACATTTCATTTACATGAGACATCCTGTGGAAAAAAAGTGAGCAAGACTTTAGGAGCTTTACAACAAGCCAAGAAAATGAGAAAAGACTGTTGTTAGTCAAATTAGTAACTAGCAGTAAATAAAGTAGCACTTAAAAATTATGGATGGCCCTAGTATTGCTTAAACAGAGACAGAAGTCTCTATGCCTGCTAAAAAGGGTCAGAAATGATGCTGTCTGGCTCTTAGCAGACAACAAAGTGGAAGACTGGTCAGCACTAGGCTTCTAAGCAGATTGGCGTGGGTGGTATTTCAGTAAAAGAAACAAGCAGCCCATATGGTGACAGTCTGAAAGAGTTAAAGTATAAGTTTTTTTGGGGAGATTGCAAAGTTTTACTTCATCTATTTACATAACTTACACATTTATGTGGTTTAAATATATATGTAATACATATGTATTTGTTATTAACTATATAAAGAAGGTAGGAAAGAATCTACCTCTGCCCTTTACTCATCCTTCCACATTTTTCAGTGCTAATATTTTGATAGCTACATTTTCTGCTGACAACTTTAATGAAAATCGTGAAACTTCCCTTGACAAAAGCTAGGTGCTTATCTGTGCTGCCAGTGAAGTCAGGGACATCTTTATTATTTAATAAAACAAATGCAATTATATAGAAATGTTATCAGTTCTAGCTTGAAGTTAAAGCTTTCTTTGCCTTGAAGCATACAGGACATTTAATGGCTAAACCAAAATATTTCCTTCATACTGGATAGAAGAGGAAGCAAGAAAGACTTAATAAATTTGGTCAGACTTTTAACCATGTATCCAAAATGAATGGTTCTCCATTACATTCCTGTCTCCTTTTACTCAGGAAGTTAACAACAAGCAAAAGCAAGCAACAAGTAATGAAACACAACACGTATTATTTTGACCAACTCATTCCCCTCCTATTTAGGGATAACTGGCTTTTGTCAGTAAGATAATATCTACTTATGCTGGGAGAAAATCTCTAACAGCATGAACTCCCAAGATATTTCATAGGTCTATTCCTAGCAACAGTATGTAAATAAGAATGACAAATACAGTCATGAAGAAACACCAGTGTACACAAATGTGTTCCAGGCTAGTGTATAATAAATACAGGAAAAAAGAACAGTATTTGGAATGGCCACTGTTATGATTTATCAGGACAGAAGTGTAAAAGAGGCAAGTGAAGGAAAGTACAGAGTTCATACTTGGTGGCAAGAAAAAAATAAACCTTCTGAAGTTGGTAAAATAGTCATCTTCTGCTCCACAGACATCCACTGCTGTGAACCTTGCCAGTGAAGCCTGGTAGCAAATGTAAATCTTTTCCCAGTATCAGCTTCTCTTACTTCCCAAAGTGAAGTTTTGTAATGTAGACAAGCCAAACTCAATATAGCAAGATAAACCATTGTAAAGAAACAACTAATGTTTCACTCCTGAAAGTAGCAGTTCATGAAATCACTCCTGTGGGCTAGAGGCCAATGGTCCCAGGTAAATGGCACTTCAACAGACTGCTGCGATCGGTTAGATTTCCCTTCAGTGCAGTGTTACATGGCACAAGGATCTGATTACAAAAGAAGTCCAGTTCTTTATGGGTAGTTGTATCAAGTTAGGAATCTGAAGCTGATTTATTTTTCGGAGATACTGTAAAGTCAAACTTAACAAGTGTTGAAGACAAGCACAGAAAACACTTGGCTCTGAAATACAAGAATCTCTTTGATGAAGCCAGACACACAAAATAACCAGATTATCAAACAATAGAATTATTGTCCTTCAACTTAATGATCCAAAAAATCGCTATTAAAATCTCAGACAACAGAATGCTAAGTTTTGGGAACAGTTACTGGTCAATGTATATAACTCATAAATCCACAATACCCTTGAAGTTATTGAGAAAATAGACTTTTAACAGAAACCTTTTTAAGAAATTAAAACAGTTATATACACATGCAAACACATAGAGCATGCATATAGATGCAAAGAGTGGTGAAATGGAAATGTTGAGGATAGCAACATGACAGCTGAAATACAGAATAATATTGCTGTTTCTACAGAAGAAAGAGTTTGAGGTACCTGCCAGCCTGATGCATAATCCACCAAAGTAAACCTGTAGAAGTGGTTGCATTACTGCTTTCTGTTTGTCGGTTACTTTTGAGCAGGCACAAAGTTTGTTACCAGACTAGGAAACAGTCATAAACAATTATTTATTAATTCAGAAGAAATCTCTGTTGGTATTCATCATATTGATACATTTTCTGTGTGTTCCAGCAATCGGCAATTTTGATGTCTCTGTGAACTCAGCTGAAGTTTTTCTAATTAAATAGCTGGAGAATCCAAGATAACTTTTGAGATACTCAAGGAAAAATAACATGACAAGTACCTGCTGCCGAGGTCTGGAGTGAGTTTGCCCAGTCACATTGCCTCTATTGCCTTTCTTAAAAGAACATGAGATTCTGCATTACTCTGAAAGCGCTATTTAATTTTGCCAGTTTCTATTTATTAATGTTTACTTGCACTGTAGTAACGCTTACAAGCCAGTACTCCATGGTGTTAGCTGACATTCTGTTTCCTCTTCCTTACAAGGGGAAGCACAAGAAAAAAACAGAACAAGAACAGAAAGATTTCAAGACCATGGACAATCAACAACACAGCAGAGCATATGTAAGTGCAAACAAGGCAGAAAGGAATAACTTTAAAGATTTTTAAACAGAGGAAAAGGCTATATCATTATACAATTACGATAAAAACCGTATAATTCTCTACCAAAAAAAAATAAATACATAAAAAATAGCAAGCCTGCCTTCTCCACCTATTTTCTCCACTTACTGAACAATTTTCTTTACACCACATCGTCTCAGCTCACAAGACAGAGAGGTTTATCAAACTCCGACAAGAATGCCCACAGAAGCAGCATACTACCAAAACACTCCACTAATGTAGGCACCATGAGTCAGACCTGTTTCCTTTGGAGAGGACTTTTGAAGGTCTATGTCACAAAGCATAACCTCTAGCTGAATGCTAAAAATGAGAGACAAAATCAGTTATTTCCATGTACTTGAGATCTTGCATAGACAAAAAGCCAAGATTCAGAAACTTGACTGCTCAGAGCCTTACACTGTGACGTGTGTAACACCCCTGTTCACACAATACAGTGTCAGTGATGGAAGTCGGCTAACACACTGTCAACAAAAAGGCTTCTTCCATAACAAAATCCATCCCTGATATTTTTATAATGGCATCTCAATTGGCAGACAATTGTGAAAATAAGCCAGAGCAACTGGTAAATACTTCCCAGGCATTAAAAAAAACCCCAACTTACTTGCAGATATTATGAATCTGTTAATACCCATTATGTTTATTTCATTTTCTTGATTATTAGTGTTAATTGACATCTAGACCTGAATCCAAACAGCATACTAATAATTAAACAGAAAAATTGGCAAACAGCTCTGAGCTAGTTTAGAACTTATCAAGGAATGATATGGTCCCCTGCTGTAATGGCACTGACTTGATGGCTCAAGAGACCCCTTTGGTCCTTGTTCCTATTTTAAACAGTATTAAAAGGATGTGTTCTGTGATTTAATATTCATCAATAGCACAGAGAATAAGTACCAGCACAGTGATGCACTAAACCACACCAAGAGTAAGCAAACCAGTCTATATCAGAGATCTCAGAACACACAGGGGTTATTTCAGTCTTTAACTCTGGATACACTAAAATTGCTGAATGCTATTCATAGTGGGGTTTCTTCTCTACTTTATTTAAATTTAAATGAAAAAGCCCTGTTCTGTTCCCAGCTGCTAAGATGTTAGCAGTTCTGAACAGATCATTGTAGATTGCCACACAAAGAATCAAAACAACATTTTATCCAATGTATTTGGGGATTATTAGGACACCTACACTAGGAGTACATCCATTTCACTTAGATACAGTCTTACAATAGCAATCCCACTTAACACTTTTTTTTTTTTTTTTAAGGTAGGAAAATAAGAAAGTGACCTTCTGTGGAGTCTCATAGATGAGCTACTAGTTTTTCTATGGACTTGTAGTATTCCATTGTAGACACTGTGTGCCATGCCAGCTATGCACTCTAGCTACCAATTGAACACGGTCAAGTCCACAGCTACTTTCATTTCCTATAACATAGGGAGACAATCAGCTTATTCACAATTCATTCTAGAAGAGCAAAATAGACATGTAATTTATCTAAACCATAAATGGATAACTTGACATAGTTTAAGATTAAAATTAGTGAGAGTCCTGCTATGTCTAACTACTAAGCCTTTTACTCTACATGCCATCAGCCAGTTAACACAACACCATCACCTCTTAGGGAGTATACAGCTCTGCAAGAAAATATACACGAAATGTGAACAATCCTGGGGCATTTCATTTGTATACTGTATAGTCTCAAAACATGCAACACATATTTGAATACACCATCTTCCGTGTTCAAAGTTTCATCAAAGTTCCCCGGAGTAGGATATGAATTCTGCCTCAGGCAGACTGACATGACTTTCTTTGGTCTAAAACAGGTCTAAAACTATTAAGGAAAAATGTTGCTAACACTTCAAAATTAAAAGAAAGATGACATTAATTTAACTTCTTTTTTTCTCATATAGGTTATAAACAAAAATATTTTAAGCTTAATCACTCTTAAGGGAACCACAACAAATAAAGATGATTACAACTCACAGTTCCTGCAGGTTAACAGAGGAGTCGATTTTAACTTTGAAACCCTTGCTTTAAACTATAGTACACGAATGTCTTAAAAGATCAATCACACAATGTCACTTAAAACTTTCACTTTGTTAAGCATTACTTGTTGCTAATTATTCTTACAGTCAACCCTGAAAACACCCTCATGCTTACGGAAAGAGATGAAAAAAATAAAACACTGCCTTTTAATTTAAACAGTGCCAGCTGTACAAGATCCATCTTAGTCCCTTGGCTTTCCTTTCAAAATGAACTTTTTCCCACTTGCAGACAACTAATCCGCTGGATGCCAGCAACTCCGTAGCATTGCAGCACTAGGTCTTTAGGAACAACTCATTTCTGCCCCTGCTGCACCGTGCGCTGTCAGAAAACCCTGCCCTCTTCCCCTGGCAGTGATTCCCTCGGGCCCAGCCACAGGTCCCCTCTCTCACCTGGCTGTGAACGCACCGGCTAAATGCCTAATCCCAAACTTTAGTGCCTTGCCTTCGACGAGAACCTGTCAGTAAGGGCGAAACGTACCGCAAAAG
>NW_009941274.1:2766-3020 GCF_000696875.1 Nestor notabilis | reverse complement strand
AGAAAGGTTTTCTAGGATTCAAATGTGGTTTGGGTTTCCTGTAGTTTCTACTCATCCTTTATTTCTGCATGCACTGGCCAGAGACAGCTCTTCACCCAAAAGGCCTTTCAGTAGCTCCGAGTACTGATAATCCCCACATCAAAAATTCTTATGCTCCATAGGGGTTGAGGAGGAAAGGGGTGGCTGATGGCAGACAGCAAGCTTAGGAGTGTCAGAGGTACACAAAAATGAGAACATCCCTTCCTTTGTCATTT
>NW_009941274.1:0-2663 GCF_000696875.1 Nestor notabilis | reverse complement strand
GCTGTTCGGCAATTGCCCGTGCAAATCTGTGCTTAGGACAGGAGCTAAAAGGTGGTCTGCAGTCCATAGAACACTGGGTCAGCCCTGTGGTCTTCTCCTTAGCTTCAACCAGAGCCAGAGAGCTGAGGGACAAGGCAGAATGTTTCTTCACATAGTTTCTGTATTCTAAACCCTGTGGGTTCTTCAGCCTGTGTACCCATGGTCCAGCACCTATGTTCACATTCAAAAGAGAAGCAAGTTATTTGTTTTGTTCTGGGACTAGATTCACACTGGGCTTTGCCCACTGCATCTGCTTTCCTTCTTTGTCTTCTGATCTCTGTTGTGATAGATTTCTGAGTTAGATTACTCAAGACTGGCTTTTGGAAACTTCCTTTCAGCCTGACACATCTCACTTCCAGAATGTCATTTTTTTTTACACTCAGTTTTTTTACCCCCTTTTCTAAATCCAGATGGGCTCCTTCTTCACTGCCAATCTACTTTTCCAATACTTTCTTTTCTTGGTTTGGTAACAGCTTTATCAATCATCAGTGAGTTTAAAATTACCAGCCGCACTGGTGATTTATTTACTGCCATCCATTCCTTTACTGTCCTGAGGCAATGAAGCATCATGTACACAATGCATAAACGACAGTGAAATCTTATTTTCCCTATCAGAAAATATGTTAACATCTAAGAATAATTCTCACTGTAACCTGTGGATGATGTCAGGGATACTAATTAGAAGCATTTATATGCATTAATTCATTTTTTAAAAGAGACAGCAGATTTTAATTATACATTTATCAATAACCACCTGGGTAAAATACTTGTCTTTAGGGGGAGAAAAAAAATTTTTCTTTAGCTTTCAACTATACTTGGATTTATCTGTAATTGTAAAGTGACTATAAAAGAACTATCTGCTCACAACGTAATATATACCAGCCACTCCTGCATCAAAGCACTGATGTTCAGTGCTGGAAACATTAAGTAATTATTCGAAAAACCCACTTAGACTCTTTGAAAAACACTACTAAATGACTCTTTGAAAGCACTACTAAAGAGCAAAGCAATAATCACTGTTATAATATTAACACTTAAGAACACCCATGATGATTGCTGAAATATTTTCTGCTGCATTGGTTTCTAAAGGGGAAATTTAAATGTTGTTGAAACCTTTGCTGAATTTCTCATGTGCTTCCCTGGTACTTGGATTTGTCTTCAGCAGAGACGGCTTCTCTTTTCAAAAATCATTTTTGACCGGGAACATATGAGGTAAGGAGCATCCGTTAAGACATTCCTCATAAAATTTTGTCCCACCGGCAATCAGGACAATTTCATCAGAGAATAATCTGTAAATCCCAATTTACGCAACAGCCTCTGTGTCAGAATGACACCCTTACCCTCTTGAAGTCGTCAAACAGTTGATATCTTAACTATGTGAATTGTGCAAGACACTGCAAGATTTCACATAACTGGATCAGAAGCACACGGCTGTATTTACTTTTAGCTACACTCATCTAAGTCTCACGCACATACCAGGCAATACAGTCACACTTGCCCATTCACTGAAATCTGCAGAGATACCAGAGAGGAGTTAATTCACTCCAGTTCAAGCAGAATTGCAATATTAGGGAACTCTTGCTAACATTGCACACTTGCAAATTAACATTAAATGCAAGACTTCTATGAACTATCAAAAAGCAGCTGCATTCCATTATTAAAACAACATCAAGCTCAAAGCAAGAAATAGCATAAATACCTATTTCCCACTCCCAGTGAAGTACACTGGGGCACACGGTAACATACTGTAAGATCACTTTCTACACCTTACTTCCAGCAAAAAGAACTCCTACCTGCAAAGCAAAATGGACTGAGCTTCTTCATGCTACTAATATTTTGAGTTTAACTAGGTTACATACACATCTGTATAAATGACAGTGCCTATTAGATGCTAAATACCTATTTCCCACTCCCAGTGAAGTACACTGGGGCACACGGTAACATACTGTAAGATCACTTTCTACACCTTACTTCCAGCAAAAAGAACTCCTACCTGCAAAGCAAAATGGACTGAGCTTCTTCATGCTACTAATATTTTGAGTTTAACTAGGTTACATACACATCTGTATAAATGACAGTGCCTATTAGATGCTGAAATTCCTTTTCCCAAGTTACCTGAGACATCAAACACACTTGCTTTAGGTACTGACCTGTTTGTTCATAGGGTGGGTATGCAAGCACCGTAAGTATCTTCCTCTTTCTTCACACTGTAACCAGAGAGATACAAACACATCAGTATTTATTTTAGACGTGGTTTACAGGTCACTGATTTTCAAGTGCTGAAAAGGAAAACAACAAAAAAGCAACAAAACACCAAACCCCACACCCACAGCATGTTGCAACCCGCAATGAAAACTCATGAGGAGGCTTTGCAGGCTGGAGATATTAAGTAAAAACAGGCACATGGACCCCAAATCAGTGTCTGAACCTCAGAGCTTTCCCTCGGTTCACCGTCACTCCGGGGTGAGAAAGCTCCACACAGCGACCGTGATTTGGGAAAAAGCACGAAGTTTTCACACACCACGCACCCCTCACCTCCCCCCAGAAATCGCGGAGACAGACGGACACACATACACACGCATACATACACTTACCGCGCCGCCGCCCGCCCGCCCCACCAAGGG
>NW_009941273.1:54997-79839 GCF_000696875.1 Nestor notabilis | reverse complement strand
TCCGTCCCTCCTCCCGCCGTGGAAATCAAGATCAGTGATAAGTGGTGTTGTTTTCGGAAAGAAAGATTGGATACAATCTAACTTTTATTTACCAACAATTCATGCCCTGACTTAAAAAAAAATAGCACCAAACCTTAACCCAGATTACACAGTTAAATGTATCGACCCGGAGGTAGTGTGGCTGTTTGCCAGACCTGTGATCCATTAACCTCTTTAGCTCATTGTTGGCAGGCAACAAAAGCACACAATCAAATTCTTAAATCTAAAAACAAGCCATTTTCTTTTCACAATAAACTCTCCTCTTCTATGTTGCAATTAAAAAGGGTCTCCTTAAAAATAAAAGTAAAGACAGACATATATGGTGGGGGTTTTGCTACTTTGTGTTCATTTTATGCGGAAAAAAAAGTGATATGCTTAAGTTAATATGTACAGAGGTGGACAGCAGCATGTGAAAAATTCTTGCCTTGTAACAAGGGTTTTGGATAATCTTATCTTCACCATTAAATTACATATTTTTTAGACTCTATGCCATTCAAAATTTTAGTTCCAGTTCTTTTACAGCGAGAGACCTAGTAAACCCCAACAAAATCAGACTGAAAATAGGATACCCTTTTTTCCCTTCCCTATATGTTATAGATGTTTATACACATACATACCCTTTAATTCAAATACATTCTATCTGAAGTTATATATTTATACATAAATGTGTGTGCACAAGTACATGCTATATATATATACACACCCATTATATAAATAACATACTTCAAAATAATTTAGAAGATTAGTATAGAAAAGAAGCAAAGCTAAAAACACAACCCCCTGCTGAGTGCTATAAAAATATGCTACCACTTGGAAGAGAAGTCACAGAATCAGATACAGAAGGAATATGGAAGTTATACCTTCCACTTTATTCTTCACAAAAGCTGCTTATTTAATGGAAATACATCTGTGGAAAATGGTAGTACAATGTTATATGGGTTTTCTTCAGTGCAGGACATTTTAACTTTAGGCCGTGGTCCTAACTGCCATGTGCAAATACTTGTTCTGGAAAGTCTGCATACAGAGAAGTTGAATTTGTCACTGCTAAATTGAGCTGTCTGGTCTGGGAGTGGAAGAGAACATGTGCAAGAAAAACAACTGATCCCATGAGGATATGGGGAAAAGGAATGGAAAAGGTGGTGGGGATGTGGAGTAGGGATAGCTGGGTGACAACAGTGGATGCAAGAAACTGGTATGCTATGGAGGAAACTGGGCCTGGAGACAACTGCCATCTCACATGGAGGATGCATCAAGGGAGAACTTCACCTCCTTTCTCATGGTCAGGCTGTGATGTAAAGGCATCCCATTGCTCATTAGGGGATGAGGAGTGTAGGATAACACGCACATCCTCTAAGGACCTCCATGTATTGCTTGTGAGAAAGTGAAGTCTTGATCCCATTTTCATTAAGATCAGTAACAAAATCAAGAAATGACTAATACATTAACAGAATGTTTTGAGTGCATGAGACTGCCAGCTATCAAAGGCAGATTTTGGGATGGGAAAGAGATGTATATCTATACTGTACAGTGTTAAATTTAGGCAATATTTCAAACTGTTGTGGCAAGAATAGTCATTAATACCTCAAAAAATGAGTGCGTGCTTATTGTTATTGTAGGTAGCCTGTTAAGTATTTAAAGTAGGTAGATTTTAGCTGGCCGCTTTTTCACTGTGTTTTCTTCACTAAGTCCAAAGTGTTTTCTCCTTACTTAAAAGTTGCCTGCTGTCATATGAGAAAGGTGTAAGGCATCTCACACTGGTCCCTCTTTGCATATGTTGTATTGGATAATCACATTCCTGGCTACCCAAGCTTCCCACTTTTCCCGTGGTAAAAAAATAACTGATATTTGGTAGCCATTATTTTAAGGAAATACAAAGTTGAGCCCTCTGTTCTTTAAAAGAGTTTCCTTTTTTTTTTTTTTTTATTTATTACAAAGCATATCATCGAACAGCTTTATTGTATTAATTTTCAGTACTCTAACTTGAAGAAGTATGTATCATTTATTACAAACAGGTTCTGATAATAAAATAATAAGCAAACTCCGTTGTTCTCTGCAAAAAAAAACCCAATGAATCCAGCAACAGTAGATAAGAATGGTAACATTTGAATGCCCAGCCTTTATAACGCATGCTATATAGCTGCATTGGTTTGTAATCTCATTGACCCTTTGAAACCAAGTGAGCGTTTTGATACACAAGAGGGTTTTTTAAGAAAGTCAAAATGATTGAGACAGTGACATTGATTGGTATAGGATGGCTACTCGGCTACTCTTCCTTATATAACAGTAAGGAACAGAGATGGTAGCTTGAAACTTGGTGTTTTGACAAAATATGAAATTCAGTTCACAAGCCAACAGCTGACCATTAAAACCCATGCTGTTTTGTCACACTTTGTGTGTCACAAATGGAGAGATGCACTTCACTCATAAGAGAAAAGCAGCAATATGTTTATTAATGTAAACCAGTGATTTAACAAAGTTTGATAGGAAATGTGACAGTGATTTAACAAAATTCAGTGGTGAGGTACACTTCGGTATTTACTGCATAGAGGACAGGGTCAGACAAAACTGTTAGGGAGACCCTTCTGTTTGAGTCATGAGGTTCAGAAAAGACCCTCTTGCTTTATAAGCTCCTCCTCAGAGAGTAGTCTACATGCAGCTGGTCCAGACTTAGTCTCAGGCTTGGTCAGTGGTTTATTTCCAAAGGAAAATATATGTCTATCTGAGCCTTTATATCATTTAGCTAAGATTTCAAAGTTTAACATGCTATTAATCACTTACCGAGAATCTGTTGTGGCAGGGCATCTCTCAACCTTGAAGAGTAACCTTGAGAGGCATCCCTACTCAAAGGGAGATCCCACTGTGCAGCCTGCTGCTGTGCATGACAGCACAGTGCATCCTGGTCTGTCCACTATTTATGGAGTAAGATGATTGACTCATAGTCACATTTGCATGCCAACTACAGAGTTGGGTTTTTTTCAAACTTGGCTGGAGTCAGACCTTGACCAGCAGTACAGTTAAGAGGGGTGCACACTGCTCAGACTAGCCCTTGGCTATTGTCTTGTTACCTGTCTCCCCTGAATCCACTTTGAGTGGGATACAGCCATCATGACCAGATGCCCCCATTACCACCACCATTGGTGGTTATCCCTTGAGCAGGGTTATGGGAAATAAAGGTTACATCAAGGCGGGGGGTGGGGGGAAAAGCACCCCACCACACATGGATACATGAACTCAGTTCTTAAAAAAAATGTAGCTAATGGTAATAGGAACACATTCTGCCTGCATTTTCAATTTGAAATTCAAGTTTCGGTAATAGTTCTGGCAATTAGAACAGAGCATTGTTTTATTTGTTAAACATCTGGTCCATCGTAAAGGTATGTTTTATGTAACTCTACCCTAATTTTTCAAACTTGCATTCTGTTCCATGTGAAGCGGTTTATATCCCAACTTTTTATTAATTTATTGTAGGTTACCTCATTTTTTGGAAAAAAAAAATTACACTCTTCAAGAACTTCATAAAAAGTTAAGGTTAAGGATCTCACACGATTATGTAAACTCATGTATTACAAGAATAGGTAACTTTTTCAGAAATCTAACCAATATACTTGTATTAGATCAGAACTTGCCATCATAAGTCACTAAAAACATGCTTCACTGAATCAGTAAATACTATATTTTTGAGCTGTCTGCATATTATTGACTTTTCTGCTTTCTGCAAAGCATTACATATGAAGTCCCTTCCCCCCATTGTTTTCATGCCAGAAAAATCAATTCGAATTTCAGATATACAAAGCAACAAAGGTACTATAACCTTTATATATTCCAGAATTTATACCATCTCCTTCTTTATTTTGTTGAAGCTCTGCTTTGCAGGCTTATCTGCAGCACCTGAGAGTTTTGACAACTCTTTCTAAATATACAGTAAAACATGGTAAACCGTAATAGGCTGAGACGCAGCTTATTTAAAATTGTAGTGAAATGTGACTAGCATGTTAAAGAAAGACTTTACTTGAGGAAGAAGAAAATTCTGTGCAAAGAGCCAACATTAATTATAATGGAAGATCAATGTATAAGTGCAGAGTTATTTGGTCACTGGACACCCATTCCAGTCACAGTTTTCACAGCTTTATGATGTTTTACTGCCCTGTTCAGTTCCAAACTAACATGCAAGGCCTACTGACTTTCACTTTTCATTCAGATAAGCATTGACAATATAGCAGAGGTTTGCATGTAGGATGAATAACTTTCAGCCATTTTGCTGCCCCTTTCATCCTTCCAAGTTTCTTTCTGACACTGCCGTTATCTTACACTGCTTTTAGCTTTTAAGTTTGCTAAACTTCAGTGATCCAACATGAAATTCTATATGCTGGAGTTCTTCTTCAGGTTGTTGTTTTTAGCATACCCAACCAAAATGGCTCAGCTATACATGAGAATGAGGTTGAGGTACACTGTTTTATTCCTTGCTAATATATTACTTGTAAGACTTTTTTAAGAACTCCAAAACCAGAAGGTAACGGACTTGTAAGTTGGCAGGGTGGTGAGTATTAGTTTAGTCAAAGACCACTTGGAATCCTCCTAAAAATTGATTTAATTTTTTTCAGTTCGGGAACATTTGGAATTTCAGCCCACACATGCTAAATAGCAGTTTGTTAGAGTTATGCAGCTAAATGCATATGCTGAACTGTTCTCCAGCCAGGTGTATTCAGGTGTTGCCTGATCTTGCCTCTCCCAGCGCTGTTGTTCTTAAGAAAGAGGGTCTGTCTTTCCTCTGTTCTTCATTTGGTTTGAGCCAAAGCTGTACTGAGAAGAAGGATGGTTCAGCTGAGTGCAGGAGCACAAGAACTCTTCCCTGGATTTCTCGGGACCGAGAGCTGGCAAAGATGAAGTAACAGAGATTTCAGTGTTAAAAAGTATGGGAGAAAGATCTGAGACCTGGGAGGAACTGGTGAGGAAGAGACTGAACTCAGATAACTAACTGCTATGTGCAGGAAAGAAGCCTGGGAAGAGACAATGAATCTGTCTGTGTGGCAGTCAGATGGGAAAACTGTGTGAGAAATTTATAATTTTGGATATGCTGATAAGGAAAAAGAAGAAATCTAAATACTGAAGACCATAGCTGTCTAAGTGAATAAAATCAGGTGGAAACAAGCCAGTGAAGATGTGAAGATGAGAATGAAGTCCCACAAGTGGGGAAGAGAGAGAATTGGAATAAGACCTGAAGGCAGAAAAAGAAACAGAGAAGTCTCTAATACTAAAGCATACTGCCATGCAGAGCTTGGAAATGGACCAACCACCCCAAACCTCAGCATTTTGCTGTTATCAACAAATATCTGTGAAACCTGTTGGCAAAGTGTGCTCCTCGCTCTTCTCTGATGCTGTCCTACACAAGGGATGACAATCTTTTACCATTGTGGAGCCTGAACTTATGTGTGGCAGAAACATATCCTGTGGGTCTAACATCCTGACCTCAGTGATGAATGCTGTTGGTATCAGGCACTTTTGGAAATGTTTATGTTCATGCATCTTTGAAGAATAGAAAATGTATGGAAGACAGAAAGGAAGAGAGAGAGGAAGGAGAAAAGAAGGAAGAGGACCCTCTAATCCTTACTACAATTGTTGTCATGCATTAGGCAACATTAGAACTGAAGTTGCATTTACTAACTTTATTCATCTTCTCCTTCCCTACTTGTGGCTATACATTATAACAAAGTCTAAAATGATAAAGCCATGTACGATTTTTTGTCTTCCATCAGCATAGGACATCTATTACTGAGAAGATGAGTTCTCCTCAATGACTACACAGCTGTGTAATGTTTTGTTTTATTTTTTACCGATTTATTCAAACTCTACTGAAAAAATAGTAATTGTATCTTCAGAGGATTTTCTGTGATACCAGTCAATATGGCATCTGCATACCTCACAAATGAATATTAATTTACTTTCACAGCGCTTCCACCATTCCCATTGTAGAGATGAGAACTGAGACATAACAAATTAAAGCGATTTTGACTGTAAATGTAAACTACCTAGGAATTAATATTTTACTTTTAGAAAGGCTGTCTGTGTGCTTACTTCAGCTGAGAGGTGAGCACTTCTACAAATGACACCCAGGCTTTTAAGTAGGGCATCCAAAAATAAGATACTCATAACTTCTGAGAAGTATGCAAAGAGTCCAGTTTTGATGGCTTTTCCAGTTTACTGCAGGAACTTCCCAGCAATGCAAGAGGATAGTATCCCCACTTGTCATGTCACCATTCAAATAGTTTAAGAATTAAATATTTATTGAAATGCATATTGAAGCTTCTTTCACTGCCTAAGTTATAAAAATTAAAAAAAAAAATAAATAAAAAGATAAAGAGAAAAGAGGTGAAAGCACTGTTATAAGATGCATTTCACTTTATCTCCAGAGATAGTCATCTTGTGCACTGGTGAGGAGAGGTCCCACAGAAACAAAAAATATCTCCACAATCCATCTATGAGGTACACTGGAATCTACCTATGTTGTAGACTTGGGCCATATCTGAGGATTAGTTCTTCAAGCATAGAGAAACTATATATTAGAAAAAATCTGCTTCTTAAAAGTTTGCTGAACATTTATTTTGGAGCCAAACTGGAAAAGCTTGTGTGTTGTCTAGAAGCTCCCCGAAAGCTTCTAGCTTTGAAGCTGGCAACTCACTTCACTTTTGGTGCTGTCATCTCATTATTCTGAGCACTTATAGGAGGATAAAGGATCCAAGCAGAACTAGAGGAGAGGGAAAGCATGTGGAGTTGCTGGGGGCTGGAAGCCTTTGCTTCTCTCTCCATGTTTTCTAACAGCAATGTCAGGATAACTTTTCTGATTTCTGATTTGGAAGAAGTATTGAAGAAAAAGTGAAATATGACCATTTCTTCCTTTACTGTCTGCAAGAAACTTCTTTTGCTAAATTATGTCTTCAGAGAATTTCAACAGGACATAAAATGTTACAGTTATTTTCAGGTTCATTTTCCACTGAACCTAAAAACCAAAATGCTTTGACTTAACAAGGACTGATTGATATACAGTAGAGGGGCTGCTTTTCCTCTGCTGCAACTGACAGGCAAGGAATTCTATCTGTGGGAAGTTTTGCAAAAATCACCAAGTGAGTGTTGGCTAGGATCTTGTTGGCCAGGAATTGCTTTGCTAGACCAAGATAGACGATCATCTGATTCATTTGTAATCCAAAACCAGCCTAGTTAAGGTCAGGCCTGTGGGAAAAAGCTAAGGACCCTGGTTTTTTAATCATTTTTGTAACCAGCAGTTTTCTATGTTTACCAGTTCTGTTGAAGCCACCCTGCAGGCTGCTGCTCTGAACTTTGCCTGAGCTGCATGTCTATTTGAATCCACATATCTCAGAGTGGAGAGATGCTATAGAGCTGGGCCCTCTGCTCTTCCCTGCAGAATATAGTAAATTCATCATGCATGCCTCGACACCCCTGTCCTTGCTGATGTGTTTTTCTCCTTGAACTGTCAATCCACAACAAGCTCTGGACAATGGAAATAGCTGAATTTCTTTAACTCTGACTCTAAGTTTATGGAAAAAAACCCAGTAAATATATACAATTATGTGTTGAATAATGTATTTCAAGAGGTGCCTGTGAGTGTAACTGTTTACATTGACTTCCATATTTAACAGATTTTTTTTATAACAAATCCAAACACTCAGCATCACATGCTTAGTAAATTTGCATTTCATGATACATGTAGCTGGCAGAAATAGAGATAAGTGGCACCTTCATTGCAGATGACATCCTATAAAGTGTACACAGTCCTTCTAGATGCCATATTTAGAAGATGGTGTACAAATTAATCTTAATCCTTCAAGTCCAATTTGGTAATCTGATCTTTGGTATTGTTCTATTTTCCCCTAAGATAAACAAACCACGTAATACATGGGCTCAGTCTCTATATGTTTAGGCATTACAGAACAATATATTACCCTTTTAGGTCAATTTAGAAGCCCTAACACCCCTGGAATCTTTCTGCTGAGAATGGAAGGGGCATGTGTCATGTGTCCCATTTCCCTCCTAGCTCAGTCATATGCCAAATAATCCAATTCATGATGAGATTAGATCTACCAAGATCTCTTTTAAAAGCTTTCTTCTTCTGCAGTCTAACTGGAAAGCCACTGTAAAATCTGCTTGTTGGAATGTATAGAAGCCTTTTTCATTTCCACTTCAGTATGCTATGTCCATCCAGAATGGTTTTTGTTCCAGTATTAACATTTAATGTATTGTAGCTGAGGTTTAACCAGGGCCTAGTGTAATGGTACTGGTACTTGCCAGTCTCTGATGGATTCATCTTTTGCAGTACATTTTCAGTTTACATTCTCCATCTTTATGCTGCATCATACTGGCAGGTCATTCATTCGGAGACTGCGTATCACATCCCATTTCTGCAAAACATTTCCACCTGATAAGCCTCCAGCATACCAGAGGACATTTTATTATTAGCTCCATGTGCATGACAGTGCATTTCAATCTAGTCCTATTCCTCTTCAACCACATCTTTTGGTATTCAGTTCTGATCTCCTCCATCCTACCTTCCACATTCATGGCATCATCAAACTTCATCATCACAGATCTAAAACTATGCCAGATTGAAAATAATAAATAAGATGAGTTGCAAGATCACATTCTGAGGAACTTGACCAGGAACCACCTTGATACCACTGCCTGAAACATCTGTGTGTTGCTCTCCCTAAAAATGCATCTTTGCCAATTTCACAAATTCTCTATTTTTTTTTTCAGTTATGCTAATAGTATACCTAGTATACTCCTATGCCAAATAAACCTATCCATTGGCTAAACAGAAAAATCCACATTGTCTAGGAAAAAAAGTTACAGTATCAAAAAATAAATGGCTAAGGCAAAATCCCATAATAGTTCTCAAGGAGAGAAGGTGTGCTTGTCACATTGTTTTTATTACAATGAGAATGCTTTTTCAGTTGTTTAAAAAAAAACAAACCTAAACCAACCAAAACACCAAACCCATTTGTGGCTGTTTAAATATTAAAGTAAAACAAAACTTATGACTTTGATGTTAGAATAGTTAAGTACTAAATGATGTGTGGGGATTCTGTGAAATCAAGGTGATCCTTTCTAGTTCTCTATCTGTGGACAACTGTAGCTTTCTCAAAGGCTTTCCTTTTGAGCTGACCTTTCCAGTGAGTTAGGTGAACCCATAATCTTTCACTAAAATCCCAGGGAGATCATCTCATTGATTTCAGTGGAATCAAGATTAACCAGGAGTAATAAGTAGGTCACTTTTTGAAAAAGTGACCAAACCAAGCCAGGTCTCTTGTCATAACAGGAGAGAGAGTAATCAGGGAAAAGATTAATTTCCCCGGGCATTTAACAAAAAGACCAATTGACTTTTGGTTTGTTTTGAAGAGCTCTAATGCAGCTGTGATTCAAAGAATAAAAACCCCATAGAAGTAGGTCATGATCTAACCAAGAATTATCTACAACATGCAGTAATTTCATAAATATTGTCTGAAGTCCTGTAGGCAAGATTACTATGGTGGGCAGTGATTATACAGTGCTCCCATAAGATCTTCCTAATTAATGATGCATTTCAGAACATGCTTTTCATATAAGGTGGGGTATATGTTGTTTCCTGCCCATTTCAATTATATTTTCTGTCAAAATAATTCATATATCCATATTTCTTCTGTGATTGATCATATATATTGCATAGAGTTTGAAATGGATTATTATTCATATATGTTGCATCATTTCTTTTTTACACAGCTGCGTGAGCTGCCACCATTATCAAATCTCCAGTAGATGTTTTTTTTCCCATAACTCAGGCTCTCTTTCATAACTTTGTATGTATATTTCCCACAGAGAAACAAATGTTCTCATATTCAGCCTAAATAAGCATTTTAGCAGGCATAAGTTTTGCTTATTCTTGTTGGAGCAAAATTAGATATTAATCCAATACCAGACGGAGTTTACAAGAATGTAATTCAGACACCAGATTGCAAAGTGCTTTTAAGTTCTCCTGCGCTATTTCCCTAAAGAGATCAGTCTCTTAACACACTGAATGGGAAGAGCTATGGAATGCATGGTGAAAGTATGGAGAATATTTCTTCCCTGTTAATTTATTATGGTGAATTGACATAATGAAGGATGACAAATAGGTCTTTTTTTTTCATCCCCACAGCACTTCCCATTAAAATGTGAATGTTTTCTGTATGAGTGTCAAGAGTAACACATTTAATTACACAAAAGCCATGTGTCGTATGTTGTGAATGTAATATGGAAAGCAAGAGAATATGTACTGTGTATTGCTGAGTAAGTGTTAAAGGGGTACCAGAGGCCTACACTTTAAAAGTGAACCTTTGCAGTGTTTGAAAACATTGAAAAAAGAAAGAGCTTAGCTGAAGCACTTAACAGCCAGATGCAAGGATGGTTGTATAGCCCAT
This sequence comes from Nestor notabilis, assembly GCF_000696875.1. Classification (NCBI taxonomy): domain Eukaryota; kingdom Metazoa; phylum Chordata; class Aves; order Psittaciformes; family Psittacidae; genus Nestor; species Nestor notabilis. The sequence continues at coordinate 69,355 of NW_009941273.1, read as the reverse complement.
GAAGACATTGTTCAGATGAGAGAGGCTATCAGAGAGCACCTGAGGGAGAAATTTTGCATTTATGATCCGTGTAACACAAGGGTGGTTTTGTCCCCACTGTTTCTTGACAAGTTAACAACTATCTTGAATGGTTTTATTCTTTGTAATTAACATGAAGAATGAAGGGTATTAATTCAGCAACATGTACTGCTACAGTAAGATGTACTAGGCTTAGCCAGATATGATAGTGTGGAAAGTCATTGATACCCTGGAACACACAACAGCTACCTAACCACATGTATCAATAAGCCTATGTAGCTGCTGCTGTTAGACAGACAAATTAGAGAGTTCTCTCACAGCCTGTATAAAAAGTGGCAATGGTCTCTGTAAAATTTCAGGGCTATTTATTTTTTCCCTAAATAAGAAATTTTTTTCATGACTGTTAGAATTGGTTAATCTATTATGTTTATTTTGTGTTATATAGTGCCCTTTCATGTGTCTCTCACTTTGTGTCTGCTTCCTCCTTCAATATTTAGTACCATCATATGAAAATATTATAGTAACACAAAAATCAAGGCAGAAAGCAAGCTTTTGAAACATAGTGTCAGGCACAATAAATACTTATTTTTCGTATTAAAGCACATATGTCTTCTTGAGATAATAGTATATGGTTTTCACCCAAAGATGTTCTATGCTGCTGAAATAAGTCCACTAGGGCTTATTGTAAATAGCATTTTTGTGGCTTGTTTCCTTATGCTTTTGTCATTCTACTCTTGATTTATAAAGAGATTCATGGAAAGTCATAATTATTTTAAGAAGGCAGCAGGGAAAGTGTTCTTTCACCATGTCTATAAATCTTTACTTATGCTCTACAGAGAACTCTGTTCCCTTGTCTGCCTTAACAGTGTAAAAGGAGTGTATTACAATGCCTTGAGTTGTCAGAGCTTTGGGAATCTTTATAATATGAGATCATAAGTGGAGACAATTTCACTGTAATAGTCCTGGCAACAAAGAAAAAAGGATACCAATTCAGCTGGCACACTGACATGGTAGCGCAGATATGTTCTTTCACAGAATTAAAATGTGTGGGATTGGAGTGTGTGTGTGTGTGTATGCATACACAGACGAGAAGGACTTTTTACAAGGGCACATAGGGATAGGACAAGGGCTAATGGCTTTAAACTGAAAAAGATAGATTTAGATTAGATATGAGGAAGAAGTTCTTTACTATGTTGGTCATGAGGCACTGGTATAGGTTGCCCAGAGAAGCTGTGGCTGCCCCATCCCTGGAAGTGTTCAAGGCCAGGTTTGAAGGGGCTTTGAGCAACCTGGTCTACTGAAGATGTCCCTGTGGAACTGGATGATCTTTAAGGTCCTTTCCAACCCAAACTATTCTGTGATTCTATATGTGTATACACACACATATATGTATAGTTAGGAAGCCAATAAACCTGTGACTTAGAAAAGGAGATGACTACTGAAAATATGGACTTTTTTTTTTTTGGGTTATACATATTTCTGAAGGAAAGCAGAGTATAAAAATTTCCCCCCTTAGAATGGTAAATAACTGCCTTTCAGAAGAAGAAAACACTGTTTCTCCTCATGAAGTCCACAGCAGATAGCAGCTTGGGCTATTGCTTTTCATTCTTCAAAATCTTCTGTAGAGAATTAGCCCTTTGTAAGGCTTACAGCCTTACAAGAGCAAAAGTGTAGTTCTGGTGGTTAAATATGGACACACAATTCTTGTGGAGGGTACGCAATCTTTTTCACCAGAAATTTGGAGAGTGCTGTAAAAAAATAATTGTCAGGAAGTTCTTAGGCACAGCTAATTCTGCTTTGGGTAGCAGTTAAGCTAAATGATTTTTTTATGGTCTTTCCGCATTTTTTCTTTTTAAGCTCCCTAAGAGATCACACTGGTAAACAAAACCACCTGAAAGCTATTCATCAAAACAACTTTGTTTTAAGAGCAACACAATATTTACTGCTTCTGTTTATTTAACATCATGTTATGGTCATTTATTAAGGAATTAGGTGTCCAAGAATGGATGTCTCAAGGACCTGTCTGTAGTCTTAATGGCTGCTCTGCAAGACAGATGTTTTGCACCATACATACTGTATTCTGAGTGCATATTCATGATATCAGGTGAGAATGAAGTAAAATGAATATGAAATATTCAAATTTCTGGATTCTGACAAGCATTTAATTTTCATACATTTTTAAAATGGGCGATCTAAATAATAATTAAAAAAATCTACAGAAAGCCAAGAAAGATAAAAATAATGTCACTCAGAAAACAGCTGGAATGCTAATATATTTTTGATGGGTTCCAGTGTGCAGTTTTCAGACATGTAAAAATTTTTGATTATGTCTTAGTGGCTATGTAAAGAAGGCTTTATTCATTGCTATAGCAGACATTTAATATATGGCTCTCCTTTTCCTTTTTTTTTATTAGCAAGAAAATTTAAGTTCTGTCACACTTTTTCATAAAATTTGGGGTTTTTTTATTATTTTCTAAGTATGAAAAAGATATATAGTGTAAGTGTGTATCCTTCTTGAGTGAAAAGTTTGTCATAACAACTGTTTTATTTACACTGAGGTAAAATCTAGGAGTATTCTTTAATGTCAGTCTTTCACAAGGTCTGGCAACTGACAAAAAAAATTTGCGTGTAGATTTATTCTGTGGATTAAATCATTTACGATTTTTGTTATCTAAGGAAAAATATATAAACAAGTAATAATTTTGCTGAAGAACAGTACACTTCAATTGACAGTTTAAGAAAATTTGTAATCTTCTATATACTATATATTTAAAGTGTTCAGTATTACAAGACAAAAGCGTTCTCTCTGTAAACTGAAAAATAGCCTTTCTTTACAAGATGTCCACACAACAAAATTTATTTTTTTTACCACACATATATATATATAAAATCAAAGTATCTGTGCTGATTTCCTGTTCCAGGTATAAATAAGCTGTATTTATGTTTATGTTAATTTAAATTAAGAAAAGACTATGATGAATATTTAAAAAATGCTAAATATGTATCTAAAGTCATTGAGTGAAAAAAATTAATTTTATTTTTTTTGCTTTTCTAAATTTCAAAAGTTTTCCAAAATCTCAGTAGAAAATAACCCAGTTGTTACAGACCTCCTTAACAATTGTGCAGCTTTGATACATCAAAACCCAAATGAGTTCCATTACATAAAATACCTTTGCCCAATTAATATCTAAACCAACTACTGCCAAGACAGGGAATTTGTCTCCAAAGACACTGACTGATTGACCAAAAAAAAAAAAAAAAAAAAAAAAGAAGAAGAAATAAGCACTAAACATCTAAACATCAGAATAGAGCAGAAATTTTTTTGTGAGGGTTCTTTTTATGTAATAGGGTTTTGTTAAACAATGTTATTAATAGCTTTTGTTTCCAGCAATGTGCAAGTAGAGGTGTTGATGCCACTGACTAGAGGCTCTCTAATTTCTAAGATATATCCAAACATGATTACCAGAAACTTGGGAGAACCTGTGTTTCTGGTCACTTTAGAGATTATGAAAATGTCCTGCAGTGCTCAGTAATGTTGTTGGCATTAGAAATATTTTAGGTCAATCTGGTTCTTTTTACATATTCCTTAAAGAAAGATTACAATGAGATTGATTGTGTCTCCTTTAAAGCATTTCTTATATTAAACTTAAATGGGTTCAGACACAAAGTTGTTTTGTTGTTTTTTTTCTCTAGATACCAGCCTCACATAGAACAGAGGCAATTGGAAATCTCATAGATTGAAATCTCTGTAATGGTCCCAATGGTCCCCAGTTTTAAGACTGAAATAACAGCTATATCAGTCTTATTCCTGCGGAAGGCAACAGGTAGAGTCAAATCAATTCACCTGAAGATTATGGTGTAGCTGCCATTCAAGTTAGGATACTCCCGATAGATGTGCTAAAGAAGTATTTGTTTATTACAGATCAAAATCATTTCTGAAACAGATCACTTGCCAAAGTTAACAGGAATTGCATTTGTCAAAGGACTATGTACACGTCACACATGCAGGACTAACATATTTCCATCTGCTCTCAATTCTTAGTACTCAGCTTCCAAAAAGATTCAAACTTTGCAATATATTTTCCTTAATATCAATCTGTGTGATGATTTTCTTAATTGAAAAAGTACAACCCGATTATATTTTGTATGTGTGGGCAGATGAATGCATAAACAGAAGAGAAAAAGCTTTTATTCAACCATAACAGGCTTTCAAAGCAAATTCAAAGAAAAAAACATCCTATGTCATGTCTTTTTGGTTGGTTTTTTGGTTTGTTTTTTTTTTTTTTTTTTTTTTAACTGACAGGCCAAGCTATTCAAGTTTGAGTTTTCCTTCCTCTGGTAGTAAAATATCAGCTGCATTAGCTAGCTTTCCTATATAGGTGATTTAGGCAAGATTACAGTTTGGTGTATTCAAAATGGAATCAACAACCAGTTCAGAAAGAGGAAGAGAGGGTTTCTAACATAAAAAATTGTCTGCTTTCTTGAATTTTACCAGTCATGTCATGTTACATTAGACAGAGTAATAGAACATTAGCTGTGTAATGAGCTGCTAAAATGTAAAGGAGAACGCACTTTCAGATTGGCTAGTCCTGGTGAAAGTGATAGCTTGCATCTAATCTGCAACGCTTGTAGACATTATGCAAACAAGCTGTTTGTGAATTCCAGAACTTTTGGAAATTGGAAGAAGTGTCAGATACCTTACCAGATTCTGAAAACATTTCCGTATCTTACTTTTGGTTTCCAGATACAAGGAGGTTTTTGAGAAACACAATTATAAATTATTTTAATTTAACATTTAATGTTTTTTCTTAGATCATTTGGGCCAGAACATCAATTGAATTAAAAGGGCTTCTTTTTACTGAAGTCAACAGAGCTTCAGACATTTAAACAGTTTTAAATCTACTCTGTTTTAGTGGCGCAATTGCATAAAGTTTTACAGTACTTAGCAATGAGGCAGTTAGCAATGCTGGTACAAAATTATCTTTTGCTTGTTACAAGATAGTGTTTCATTGTAACTAAAAAATATTTCCTAGAAAGATTTTTTAGAAATTTCATGAGGAAAGAGGAAGACAGTTTTTAATTTCAGATTATTTTGAGTAAGGATTTGACCCTTGAACTTCAAGGTGTGAGGCATGTTCTCTAACCAGTGAGTTGCCAGTTATTTTGAAGCATGTTAGTCTCCTCTGTTCCATGACAGATTTCAAAAGGTTTTCTTTTCTCTCCCCTCTTAACCCCTAGTAAACAAGAATTTCAGAGTGTTGGTGGTTTTTTTTCTATACTATAACTGTAATTTTCAACCATATTTCACAGCAAATCAAACCAGCTGTTTCAAAATCTGAACATTTCTAATACTTTGTTTTTTCAGTACTACTACTTGTCACAACAATGCTCTGCTTCATGCAGGAAACCTTTGGAACTTGATCACATTTGTAAATTGCATTTTGTGTCTTGGAACTGGGAACAAAATGGTTGGCATCTGTCCTGGGTTCAGCTACAGCAGTCATTTTTTCTCCTTCTTAGTAGCTGGGGCAGTGCTGTGGTTTTGACTTTCAGTCTGGGAACAATGCTGATAACACCGATGTTTTTAGTTGTTGCTCAGTAATGTTTACTCTGACCAAGGACTTTCTCAGTCTCATGCTTTGCCAGAGAGGAGGGGAAGCCAGGAGGAAGCAGAGACAGGACACCTGACCCAAACTGGCCAAAGGGGTATTCCATACCACAGCACGTCATGCCCAGTATATAAACTGGGGGGAGTTACCCCGGAAGGCCCAGATCGCTGCTCGGGTCGGGCTGGGTATCGGTCGGCGGGTGGTGAGCGGTTGTGTCCTTTTCCCTTGTTATTCCTCTTATCATTATTATTGGTAGCAGTAGTGGTTTGTATTATACCTTAGTTACTGGAGAGCTGTTATCTCAACTCGTGGGAGTTACATTCCTTCGATTCTCCTCCCCATCCCTCCGGGAGCGGGGGGAGGAAGGAAAAGGGGGGGAGTGAGCGAGCGGCTGCGTGGTTCCAAGTTGCCGGCTGGGCTTGAACCACGACAGCATCTCATAATGGACCCTTAAAAACTAGGCTCTAGATTTACGTTTTGACTGTGTTGAATAACACTGACACAACAAATGATGAAAATAACCTCAGCAGTGGGAATGTGAGATTAATCTGCTCAGTAGAAAGAACATTAAGAAAACGAAAGATTACATATATGGAAATGTACATCTAGAGAAAGTCAGGACAATCAAGCTTCTAATGTTATCAAACCAATCTACTCGTATGTCCCTTACATATAATATTTAGAAAAGTGATTCTACTTTCAAGCACTCAATTTATTCAGAGTGCTGCCATTTTATTAAGGTATGTGTGCTAGGCAAACCTAGCTGCTTCTGAAATTCCTAGGAGTAGTCAATCTCATGCAGTAACACAGAACAGAGGGGGAAAAAAAAAAGATTGATTTTTGCAATGTTGATTGAAGATGAACATTTAGAAGGAAAACGGAATAGACTGAGTCTATGAACTGTATGTATGTAGTTTTTGTGGAAGTTTCTCATTTATTATTACTGTGCAATTATGGTCTTAGATATCTATACCAACCATAATTTAGCATCACTGTAGATGCATTGCCAATACTTGGCTTCCTCTGAGCAGAAAATGCCAAACTGCTGAGCTGAATTATATTATCAAGCAATGTACAAGTTTTTAACTGTTCTGTCTTTATTCGCATCTTGGGAACCACATTGCTAAATCCTCACATAGTATCTTGAAAGAGCACTCCTTTATGACTATATTTTTCCTACATCTGGTTTTTTATTTAAATTGAAGATGTCTCTGCTTAACTTACAGTTTTTATAGCAGTGTAATCCTTTGCATTCTTATTAGATGGAACCTAAGATCAAAATTATCTTATCTGCTCTGCTGTACAGATCTTTTGTTTGAAGGGTGAAAAAATCTTTTATATTTGCAGTTGTGGTTACAGAATGGTGTGCTTATGACTTTACATTGCCAGAGTGACCAGTCTTACACTTGCAGTTGAAGTCACAGTCAAGTAGGCAAAAAATGAGAGGATAAATTTATAGTTTCTTTGGATCCTGGAACCTCCTAAAGTTTGTATTCATAGAATATATATTTCTCCAAGTTCTGGTACCATTTCCTTTTACTTTTTGTGAGGGTTTTGTAATGATCTTAGTAGAAGCCTTGCACTGGAAACAGATCCAGAAGCAGGACCATCAGACCATGGTTAGGACATAAATATTGTAGTTGTAAAGAGAATTTTATTGTAAAAAGATAGCTCCAAAAGACTGCAAGCCTGGACTTATTTCCAGCAAGGCTGTTTACAACTTCTCAATATAGGTTTCATTATAATAGTCATGTAAATACACAAAAGTAGAATTTGGAACTGTATTGTGAGGGTTGCTCAAAGCCAAGAAAGAAACTCATTATAGACCCTGTCTGAAAGCCATCTTTCCTGGTCTATTAACTTATGATGCTGACCAGAAACTGGTCAGCAATATCTATGATGTCTAGACTAAGTGAGAGTCAGAGACAGCTGTCATGAATAAAAAAGAAAAAGATGAAAAAAAGTAATGCTGGAAAAAAAGAGCAAGAATTATCAAGTTATTAAGCTATGTAATTGCAGCACCTTTTTTCTATCTAAAATCTCATTATTGTTATCATTGTCATTATTATTAGTATTTACACAGATAGATGAAAACACATTTTAGTTGCAGGGGATTCCATTGTAGAATTACTAATGGAATATGCAGTGATTTTTGTGGAAGTGCAACATCTTACAAATCACTGTGTAATATAGAGATACAGAGTCTTTCTCACTGCAGGCAATAAAATAAAGCAAAAACAAATAAAAAAATCTAGGCTACATAATTGAAGTTCCTCTTCATTATACTCACATTAGCTAGCCTCAGGCTTTAGAATCTGCTCAATTGTAATGAATCGCTAAGATTTCAGCTGGACTAAAGAGAACACCTCATTGTACTTTGTTGTTTGCAAGATTTTAACAAAATAACATCTGCTATCTTAGCTTGTGGATGATTTAATTTTTAAACACTTGTTCCCAACCTTTAATTTTCTACAAAACAACCACATAAATTATTAATTCATCTGTATTTCCTCAAGGCAAGCTAGACTTACGGTCCTTCATAAATATTTAAGAATTTGACTGCAAAATAAACAAAAATTTTCACTTAACTTCTAATTGCAAGTCCCCAAAAGAAGCACCAGCATCATCAGTAACAGTAAAGAGAAAGATTTCAGGTAGAAGCACATTTTTTGAAAGCACCTGTCCATATTAACTTGTGGAAATTCAATGTGCTTTTGCACCAAATTTGCAAAACGTGAGAATCATTAGCAATAAACACCAAGAAAAAAGGGACAGTGTTCAAATATAATCCTGCCTTGACTTGAAAGGCTCTCTAGTGGTTCCCAGGAGCATGAAGTGCAACATACCTGTATACCTGTGTATATGCTTTCTCCAGGAAGACATCTGTCAGTATTAACACACTGTACTCTAGAGGCCCAAATGTGAGTTGCTGTTTAATTCTGGCACTGGATCTGAGAAGTGAAGGCAGACTCAAGCTTCAGAGGTAGCCTAATGTAATCCCATCTGCCAACTTCTTCCCTTTCCTTAAAGGAATTATTCCAATAACTATAGACCATTGCATTGCTATAACTCATCCCCTCACCAGAACAGTCCTCACCTGCTGGATAGAACACCTCTCTGAACCTTCTGGAGCGGTGCAGAAAATACATGAAAGTTAAGATGTGGGACATGTGAATGAATACAAATTTCATTATAACCTTTTTTTTATATAGTATTTGCTTTTTGCAAAAAGTGTGGTTCTCCATAAAATTTGTCAGGCCTTTTCCTCATATTGCACATGAGAAAAATACTTGAGAAATATGTTTAATATTTTCATGCTTTAGTATCATTTTGAGATAGATCTAATATTTTGAAAATATTTATTAAGTGAATGTATTTAGGCATAAAATTAATCTTTAGAAATGTGGTCTTTAATCTCCTAAAATAAAATCAGTGAATTGATTTTGAAGGTCAAGTAATTCCTTACTTCGTTTAAGAAATCATTTTATGGAGATAGTAACTAAATAAAAGTTTCAGTCATTGTTCCAAAGGAAGGAAAAGAAAAAGATTCTGACATAAAATGCAAAAACTCAGTGTCCGCATTTTCAGTTTTCCTCTAGAAATTTAGTAAAAATATTTCTCTAAAAGGTAAAACTTGATAAAAAAACCCCAACAAAGTCTGTAAAAGCAGAGAAATCAAAATACTCTGTACAGTATGGAAGAGCTTTAGCTGTAACTACTTTTGCTCTTTGCTTTCTCTTCCAGTCCCATGCGGAACATTTTGGGTGTTGCTCCTCAGAGGTATGGACTCATCAGACCTGACCATAGTCTCCTCTCTCCAATGTTGTCCAGAACTACTTCCAAGGAAGAACACAAAATGCAGTGATGTACTCTTTACAGTGGAGTAAGGGAGGTTTAAAACAGGGTGATGAAAGTATTCCTGATGTCTTGCTCTACAGATATTGATTTCTCTTCCTCAGGCTGCATATAATCACTTGTTCTAATTTAGCATTGATCTACCCACCCAAGTTTCTTAAAGCACTGCATAGGCATCAATTAAATTGTTCCTAATACCAACTCTGTGAAGTAGGATAGCTATAATTTTTCACACTTAGAAAATGATGAGGGGTGAAAAGTGATTCGTCCTGAGTTATGCAGCAAAACAAGCCAGAATTAAGGCATAAGAAAATTATACTGTGCCGTGTTCCTGTTATCAGCTCACTCAGAGTTTTTCTCAAGGCAAGATATTTGCTCATCTAATGATTTGGGATTCCAGTGAAACACACCTGGTCAGATAATGAGTGTACTACAACTGCTGCTGATCACATCAGATGTGCCTATTGCCTTCTCTTCTTTCTGGGATTTTTTTACTGTCTTCTTTTTTGTCCTTTTCTTCTATCCACTCTGCTTCAAATGTAAGAGGCCTTTATTTCATATGCTTCAGCTTTTATCACTTGATTGGTGGTTTGGACCCTGATAAGAACTTTTATGCATTATTGCATGCAAGAAATAACGCCTCTTGCTGCTGAGGATGACGAACGTGATTTTACCACTCTGCTTTTTAGTGTCATTTTATTCAGTAGTTCAAGAGAAATCAGCTGGGGTGCTAATGAAGAGAAACAAGTACAAAGTATTTCATATACACATCCAAGAGTTCAGAAAAATTGCAAGTTCTAGCCTATTTACTGAGAAAGCCCAATGCTAAAACAACACATGGGTTAGATATGGTAATTCTTTGAATCAGATTGCAGCAATAAACCAGAGCTGGACTGGGTATCAGATTGAATTTAGCTAGCTTTTCCAAGCAATGTATGGCTTTTAGTCAATGAAGAGAAAAACACAAACAAAACCCCCCACTTAGCACACTATTACAAGGCTTGTAACCTGCACAAATGTTTACAGATATGTTCAAATGTAAGGCGGGCATGACCTTTAACCTGCTCATTCTAAACTTTGCCTGAGAGAAAGAGAAAATCATATTGATATTGGAAAGCTTACACTACATACAAACTTTGATTATCAGCTATGCTATGCTACCCAGTGCTTACACAGGGAAACCACAGGGTGGTCAGTAACACGGTACTTGCTGTCTGACCTCATTTTGCTACACTGCTTGACTTGAAAATTTAAGTCTTTGCATTTTTGGCCAAGAATTTCCTATTTTACGAATTCCCTCAGGACTAAACTTAGGGCCCTGGATTAGCTTTAAACATGTTTATAATGTGAGCTTAATTGCTTTAGGTTTGACTGTTAATGTTCTCACAAATTAGGGACATAGAGTATAAACTCCTTAGGCTGTTTCTTCTGAAACATACATTTCTCAGCATAGGAGGTGCTGGAGACGTTAATGAATCCACTCTTACCTCCTCATGAAGCAAGATGATGAAAATTAGGCAGTGTTATCTTGCTCTGTCTTTACAAGTATGCAATGTGTGAAAAAAGCAAAAAGATGTAGTGGTTTTTATTTGGGGTTTGGGGTTTGGTTTTTTTTAGTGTATTTTTTTGTTTTGTTTTAAAATAGGACCTAGCCACATAGTCTTCTTCCAAGAGATTTTAGTTGGAGGAGATGTTTGTGCCTAACTGAGGCCTTCCCATGAAGATAACAAAATATAAAGAATCAAAGAGATCCAGGCCAAAAATTTTGGTTTTCTCCTCTACATTCACAAATACATGCTCTCTATACATGTCTTACCTATAGGTGGCATATTTTCCTATAAAAAGTTTGGACTCTCTAATCCTTCCGAGTGATGGATCTTGGGGAAACTGTCCTACTTGCCTACCATTAGTCTAGATGTACAGCCTGACAAAGCTGCACTATGCCAGAAATATCAATATTTTTCTACTCTTGCTCACATTATAATGTGTCCGACACTAAAAAGAGAAAGTACAAGCCTATCAAAATCTCTCAGCATTTACTGCATTTTAAGCTCTCCCAGAAACACATCTGAGTCCTGAGTTGAACAGTTACCATGAAGTTCCAGCATGAAGCAATTCTTAGTGAAACCATTCCTGGGAGCAGGTGCTGCTTTTACATGGCTCCAGCATCACCCCAAAAGAGAAGAAAGCTTTTCCACCACATGCTGACTTCCTCCTCTGTGCTGACATTGCCTGTTCCCTTCTCCAGGCATGAGGAGCTAGTACTGCCCCTACACAGATGCTGCTGTCCCACCTGCTCCCAAATCAATGATGCAGGAAGCCTCTAAAGTAAGTGAAGAGTTGCACATGAATTTGTCTTATGGAAATATTACTTCTCCTGTCAGTGATCTTTGGGAATATATCAGTGTTCAAACAGCACATTTTGTTTACATGCTATTTTAAAAAAAGGCCTCTGTGCCTGCAAGTGCAATTAAGTAAGAAATGGAGATAATTGCTGTTGTTAATTCTCCATTTGCAGAACGAAATAGGTAACTTTCACTCATGTGTATATCTATCCATACACACAAAGGGAAGAAGGAGTAACTAAAAAGTAGCAAGTACTTTGTAGAAATAGCAGCAAAGAATCTTCATCTTTATGGTACTGTCCAGGAGGTAAGGCAGATAATAGCTTTCCCTGTTAAGAAATTTCCAGTCAAAGAAAAGCATTTAACAGCAGCAATACCTGAAGCCCATACTGTGCCACTTTAAGCATCACCTGAGCTGGAGAACAGTTGGACATATCTATAGGGGCTTTTTGATAACCCTAGGACATAATGTGTGCTCTGATCATTTACAAGAAATAGGAATGCTTTTCATATGCATGACCTACTATGCATTTTAGCTGGGAAAGGCAAGGTACTTATCGAGATGACACTGACAGGTGGCAGAGCAACTTGAACAGTACAAGATAGAAATTCTCAGCCAGTGGGTGGCAAGAGAAAATGGAATAACACTGACTGGTGTGAGTTGATACATCTCCAATTACAGCCTTCTGACTGTACAAAATAGGATATTGGGACAGATAATTCTTATTTTCCGCCTATTGGAGTTCCTTGACTTTCCTTATAGTATCCTTTCACACTGAATGTAACCATGCTTTGTGCAGCAACATGTAGGATTACTTTGAGATGAAACAACTGAGAATAACAAGTCTTTTACTTGCCTGCTTACAAAAGAATAATCATTAAATCGTGAATCATGTGGCCTCAACTAATCTATTTAAACAAAGGTATTTTTCAGGCGTCGTTAGTCATTGTTTCCTTTTATATTTTCTTTTTCTTTTGTCACATTTTGTTTTACTTTCTCCATGACCTGAATGAGCTAAAAATGACTTAAGGATGATGCATTACCATTAGTTTATTAGCTGTTATGTTTAGGGTAAGTTCTCTTTCTTCTACCTTTGCACCATGAAACAGAACAGGAATCCCAGTTAGATCTGAGGGTTTTATATGATTTTTTTTTTTTTTGAAAGAAGACAATTATTTGATGAGTATAAGGAGATGCTTTTTCCTAAATTGTCTTTCCTCCTATTTTACTACTGTGAAATGAAAATGTTTCACTAAAATTGCTTGCAAATATCACCAGCCTTTTTTTAGATGCTTTGGACAATTTTCCTAAGCCAAAATAATCAGACGACCTCCACGCCACCCCTCAAGCCTCCCTCCCAAACCTGAAAAAGCAAGTAAATTTGATCCTTCATGTTTTCTTATGCCTTAGTACTTCAATACTATCTCAGTATAAGTAGCAACAAAATAGTAGAGGTCAGATTTAAAGTTGCTTTTAACTTCATACACGCACATGCACATGGCACACGCCAACTATGAATGCACAGACAGCTCTCAACAAATACATATGATTGCTATCTTTAATTGTTTCTCAGTAAATTAAATTGTTTACAAAGATGCCTCTGTATTATCTGATAATGTATAGGGTTTGCTGTAGTTTGTATTAAGTGTGAGTTAATCTCTCACAAAACAATGTCTTACCAAGTCTCAAGGTTGGCTGTAGGACATACCATTTTAGCTAATATCACACAGGAGATCAGTTATTTCCCATTGTGATTCCCAATTGGCATCTTGCAGTGAGCTTGTTTACTGCTCCGCAGTAGAATGGATTGTCTGCCGTTAAGTACAAAAAAGCTGCATAAAAATAGTGTTAAATCTCTGGCTTAAGCTGACAAACTCTAAGGAAGTCTAAATTAAAGATGAAGTATCAGAACAGCACTTGTTATGTGCAGTAATATTACCTTAGAATGGGAAAAGAAGACAAGACAGGCAATAGCTTTTGTCTAGCCATTACCATGAAGTCTTTTACATGGATTCAGAATAGTAAAAGCTTTCAAAAGCCCTTGTTCTTCCTTTTCAGATTTGAACAAAACAATGTAAGTGGGCCAGTACTTGCAGGCCAGCTTTTGGTTCAATTACAATTGAAATTTCAATTTGAAATGGTTGAGCTATATTAAAAGTATTTCCAATGGAGGTGTTGACTGAGCTACCAGGCAGTGAATTTATAATATTGGCAAGATGATAAAATCGGTTCTTCATAAGGCGATAAAAAAACTTCTTGATTTGAGTGGTATTGGATTAACTGGTTTAAAAGACACTGGTCTGATGAAACTATTCCTCAAATAGTATTAAAAATCCAGTATAATGAAACTTTTGCTTTCTCTGTGTCGATCCTTAAAGACCTCCAGTAAGATAAGTAACATAAATTGAAAAAGCAAGCATGTCAAAACAAACATGAAAAAAGGGATGCATTCTGGTTGCTGAGACAAGATGGAAATATAAGAATAGATGGATGTGCGATGGGGGAAAAAGCGCTCTTCCAGAAGAGTGGC
>NW_009941273.1:34815-54966 GCF_000696875.1 Nestor notabilis | reverse complement strand
GAAAGAGTAATCTTTGTACTCTCATCCAATTGAAAAAAATGGACTGTCTGATTCTAAACTGAAGCACACATGGGTGGAAAAGAATAAACATCTGCAGAAGTTATATTTCTATGAGTTACTATCCTAGGCTCACGTAAAATCACCTGGCATGGACCACTTACATCAGCAGAATTGCTTAGACTTTGTGTAAGGACAATAGAAAAAAAAAAAACCAAAACCCAACACCTCCAGGCCACTAGTGTTCTAATTTATTTGTGGAAATGCCTTCCTCTGGTGCCAACTATGCTCCTAAAATAGATATAATCGGCAATGTAAGGTGAAGGGATTTGAATCTGTGCTCTAAATTTAGCTAATTGTCCCTGCTTTGTGTTACCATGTTTATTCAGTACCTCAGTAAGATTTTTCTTTATGCAGGGACTCCTCTCAGTAAAACTCTGTCCTTGTGAAGCTGCACAAATTCTACACAGCCTCTTGTCCCATCCCTTCTGACGTGTGCGGTGGGAGCTGATCTTTACTACACTCTTGTGCAGTTCACAGGAGAAACCATGGGCCCTCCAGAGGCTGCAAAATGAAATAACAATTAATTTTATTGTAAACTTCCCCAAACTGTATCAGGAGGAAAAAAAGTCTTGGCAGGTTCTTCTTCTTATAAAAGATCTGAAGTAGAGGGAGAAAAGGAGAAAGAAAGAATGAAAGGAAACAGGTGGGATCACCACCCTCTGCTGGATCCCACAGTGTCTTGGTCATTGAGATGACATTCTTTCAGTTATGGTCCTTTCAGTTCTTGTAGCCAGTAACTCCAGAGTGGCCAGCTGCCTTTTTATAGGGTCAGTCTCTCTTGGAACCCTCCCTCAGGAGAGACTCATCTGCGGGGCTATCAGGTAAACCGCCAGACCGAGTTCCCGGTGTGTTCTGACAGGCGCTGCAATGTCTGTGTCCCTGTCTCCGGGCAGTTTGTTGCCCGGGCAGTTGATGTTCGCGGTCTCAGGGCAGACAACACAGGAAAACACGCCCCGCGTTGGTGGAATACTATCCCTGCTCTGACCTCCGGCCGTTTGCCCGAGCGATAACACGCTGCTCATCACGAACAAGTGCTCAGCCTCCCTCAGTTCCTTCTGTCTTTTAAGTTGTTTTGAGACACGCAGAAAAATGGTGTCCTGACCACCACAGCTCTGCATGGAGTAGTTACTATTTTTGAACAAGGAAGTGAGTTGAAGCTACAAAGTTTGGCTTCTGTTTTCAAAGCCTGAGGCTTCAGTCTGCAGTCAAAGCCAAGCTCTCGCTGCTTGGGTTGTGCAGTGTTTAAATAAAAGTAAGCTCAGTGTTAAATTCAAACTCTCCATGCCATAGCAATGAAAATAACATACTGTGTCTGGGAAGTGCCTGTAGGGATGAAGCCATGCTGCTGGAAGGAGGTGTGTGCATACAAATGGCAAGAAGGGAGAGAGTAGCTCTCAGAGAGCATTGGACTTTTTGTGGTTCCTGAGGTCTGTGTGGCTCAGAGGTTCAGTTGTTGCATCAGTGGGTGGCTGGACAAACCCACCTCCTTTTGTGTGCAAATCCTAGGAGACCACTAAGAGAATTTTTCTTTATATTTTTCTGGCTAATATTGCTTAGCAAGATTTGAGGAACGAATAAACCACTGTCACTGAGCTAATATGACCCAATTTCATATTTATTTATAAATGCATTGCGTATTGCTCTTATCAAAATGAATAAAACCACGTTAATAAAATTTTAAGTACTTGAAGAGCACAGCTGTACATGTCTATCAAAATATAAGAAAAGCAATTACGTTATAAGTACATCCCAGAAGCAGTTTACTTAGCATTAGAAAAGGAGGGGGAGAAAAAGAGAGTCTCTCTCTGTCAAAGCCCTGAGGGCACCAATAGGCCTTAGTGGCTCTGACCAGCCTCACCTGAGATCCTCTCCCGAACTTTACTCATGGACATGGCTACCCCATTTCAGCTCAGCTTGCCGTTGTTGCTAAGCTGTGTTTTAGATGTATCTGTGCCTTGTCCCGAGCTGATGTTGGCTGACTTGCCTGGATTGGCTTGACCTTGGACCTAACTTGTCATCTCATGTTCATCTTGTTTTCACTGGTCTGTTGATAGGATCCACTGTTGTGACCACTCTGCTCTGCTTGTCTGCTTGTGTAGTCCAGGATGGTGCCTGTCAGGGTGGTGAGGACACAGTCTGTCCTGGAGTCATTCTCCTCCTGCTCATCCTCCTTCAGAGAACAGTTCCTTCTGCTCCCTGAAACCCCACTTTTTAAAAAGTCTTTATTGATAGAAATGGTGTAAAACTTATTCATAGGGATGAATGTATGGACTGCTCTCTTACTAGAAGAGGCATGGGGAAGTAAAACTTCTCTGAAGCACTCTAATTGCTGAAGAAAGTAGTAGTTTTTACAGTACTCATGATTTATCTGCACTTCTGTTTTGAAAGATGTTTCTATACACCACCATGAGTGTACCATAAAATTTATCTAAGGACTGCAATTAAAATGTTTTTAAAGCTTTAT
Source organism: Nestor notabilis (assembly GCF_000696875.1). NCBI lineage: Eukaryota > Metazoa > Chordata > Aves > Psittaciformes > Psittacidae > Nestor > Nestor notabilis. The sequence goes on along the minus strand of NW_009941273.1, from coordinate 52,442 downwards.
TTGCCATTTTAAAATTTTGTAGGTTCATGATTCTCTTTATTTTCAGCAAACAAGAAAACCTACTAATCAAGATATTTTCTGCACGTAGTTATCTACTATACGAGGAATGACTAGGAATATCAAATTAAAGTATTCTCAGGTCCCATTTTGTTTCTTTCCACCAAATGGGAGAAAAAGAATCATTTTGGCTTTCTAGTCTTTGAATTTTGTTTGTCTGCCCAGCATCAAGTGAATTGACAATCTAAACAATGTTTTTATAAGCAAATGATGCTGTCAATAGTCTTGCACTAGATCTTTTCCTGGCATGGGAGAGGGATGGTTTGTTAGTGTCTGGTTATAGCTGTAGATTCTGAAGGCCTGGCAGTCCTAATTGCAGAGGAAGGCTGGTATAGAGTAGCAGTGTATCCCACTATGAGAGGATGCTCATGGAAGATGTGATGCAGTGGAATCTCAGATGCATTAGCTCTAATGATCTTCTGGGGTAAGGATCCCTCAGGTTTGCCCACTACTTGAAGGAGAAACCTGGCTTATGTATGTAGTTTTCTGCCTCTAAATAATTCCCTTGCCACCATTTATTAAGACTCTGCTTAGACTTTCAAACATCTGGAGACTTATGTGTTTTGGTATAGGCTTTTAAACAACAGAGGGGAGGACAAGGGCATCAGTATACCTCATTACATGGTACAGTTGATGCAGAGGAAATACATCTAACCCCTATTACTGACTTTTATGCACCCTTTAAAGGGGTTTTCAATAAATTCTTTGTTGTTGAATAAACTTCCTGATAAAGTAGAAATTTTTATTTTTTTAAGCCAGCAGCAGTGATGTCAGACTAATAGGAATAAAAAGCAAACAAAATGGAAATGTCGTTGAACCAAACTCTTGGACTATAATGTGTGTGCTCTAAGGTTAGATTTATTTAACACAATTACATTAACCTCTCAGAAATACAATTGCACAGAAGGGACTAGAACAGTGCTATCTTATTTGTGGTCTTTGGGCCTTAATGTAGTGATGGGAGAAATAATATGATAATAAGCTTTCCTGTCAGTATTGTCTGGTAAACTGACTTTTAGAATTGTAATTTCACTATTTCTGTCTGTATTCAACACTCATCATCTCATTCTTGTGTGAAAATCCTCTCCCAATATTTCTTCTAAGATTTTTCTAGATGGTTTATAATCTTACTTAACGTGCATAGAGAACATTCTTCCAATCGCTGCCTCTGCATCCCAAAATAAATGCAGGGATACTTACACTTACAGTTTGGTTAATAAAGACTTAATTTAGAAGTTCGAAGTTTTGGTGTACTGAAATATATCTCATTAGAGCTCTTACATGCAACATCTGCTTACATCCTATAATGTCATCCTATTGTAAGTGAACATTTAATCCTAACTCATTATGCCTCTCCAAGCAAGCTGCAACTCTGAAACCTAGGAAGGAGATTTGCTTCTGTTCACAGAGATTGATGCAATCTGTAATTAGAACCCCATACTCTTCCCAGCTGCTGTTTCTGGCACAGTTGTATTTGAGAATGATGTAATACATCTTCTATTGCAGAGCTTCCTACTCTTTTTAGTCAAAAGTACAAGCTCGTTAGTTTGAAACTCACTCGTGCCAGTCACTAGTCTTATTTTCTGTTTAACTTTGTTCAGAGTTAAAAGGAGCTAGTGTTAGGTATTAGTGCCATGCTGCCAACCAGTAGAGAAAGTCGTTATTAAATGAAGGAGAAGCACATCTGAAGATCAGTAGAAAATGCCTGAAATGCATAGTAGTAGCATAACTTAGAATGATATTTGCATGGGTCTAAGTTATACATCTAAACCTGAAGAATATAACTGCTATTATAGAATGAGAATCTGCAACTCTGGAAAGCAATACGTCTGAAAAGTGGTTATAGCAGACAAGAAACTGCCCAGTGATGCTACAGTAAAAGGGCATATAACAATTTAGAATTATAGATAAGGAAGCAGTGACACATATTTAGGATACATTTAGGCAATTCTACATCTGAATGTGGCTTAAATCAGACCGTTAGCTGCAAACTACTCTTTTATACTATACCAAGATCTATGGTAAAACTGTGGAAGAAGAATGTGTTATTTTGTGCCTCATACAGACAGATGATTTTAAACTAGAGACAACAGTTCAATATATCTTCTAATTCACTAGAATTAGATCAAGATTTATAAAGACAGACAAATCTGTTTCATTTGTTAAAAATGAGAGTGAGAAATTACTTATTTCTGTGAATAAGTTTCTGAGGAAAATAGTGGGTCATAAAAGGCTAAAACTTATCAATGATAAGGACAACAGCCAATTCCTAGAAACATAAATCAAGCAAATTCAAGTGCTTTAAAAGCACAAGTTTGCAAATGCTTTTTCTCACAGATTTTAATCTCTGGAACAACATACGTATTGATGTGACCAGTCTTTCAATTGCTAAGTTCCTTAAATCAAGGTTGGATGTCATTTGAAAGATATGCTTTAGTCAAAAACAAGTTAGTGAACACACTGGAGAGCTAATTGGATTAGAATTAATATGAAGGAGTTCAGAGTATAAGGTTTAATGATTCCTTTTAGACATAAAAGTCTGTGAAGCTAACTAGAGTCCTGTTGATCTGATTTTTTTCTGTAAAGATAACTAAAAGCATTAGCCTTCTTAGGCCACACAACAAGTATTTAATTACTTTCCATTCTCAGCAAACTTTCCAGAAGAATCACATTCTATTGGGATTAAACACATCTATTTTTCAGTGAAGAGATATCAGACTTCACACAGAGGAATACAAGAGATATTGAACTGTATATATGCAAGTGAATTACAGTGCTTGGTATCAGATCAATGGACCATTTCTGGTATATCTAGGTAGAAATAACCCGATGGCCTTCAAGTGTGTGCAGCAAGTTAGAAACACATCTGTATTCTACTGGCAAATAGAAGAGACTGTTGTTCTGGATGTGTTAGCTAAACAGAGGGATTGAATTTAATTGCAGTCCAGCATTTCTTGTTTAAACTTGTTTTGAAAGCAGTCCTGCATCATGGCATATCTGTGCTGGAGGCGTAATATTTTGCCCATCAAAACAGCTGAGAAGGCAAAACCTTGAATATTTTTCTTGTCAGCTGATACGAAGAACATGAATTAATGAAATAGGTTTTGAGATTGTTTCAGTAAATGGCTTGCTAAAATAGGTTTCCTCCCTTCTACTATGTGGAAAATTGGAACAGAAGAAAGATTCTGTAATTGTCTGAGATCTGTTTTTTACTGGAGCCTGTATATGCGTATAGATGTTTCCATTTTTGTTACTGTTACTGCAGCATATAGACATGGAAACAATACATAGACCATTAGTAATAATTATATTAAAAAAAAAAAAAAAGGGGAAAAAACCAGTTTCTAATTCCTCTTCCTTTCTTTTTTCCTCCCTTCAAGAGCACCCCTGAATAATGTTGCATTAAATTGGGTGGACTCTGTTCTGTGTTACAGCCATTTAGCTCCCTTGCCATCTGTAAGATGGTCCACATGGGTATCACAGAATTTATTTCCACATATCTTGAAATTAATATCAAGTGATTCTTTAAACATGTGTTTCAAAATCTGCGGGGAATTTTATAACAAGACTTTAGTTTCCTGGCAGCACTTCAGACTAAAATAGTTTCAAGTATTCAGTAAAAGGCAAAACAGTTGCCGTGGGATAAACTTAAGGGTAATTTTTTAAAAGGACACATTCAGATACAAGAGTAATGTTCTCTTCTTAGCTAAGGGACTTATTCTCCTGTCTGTGAGTCTATATTTCCTGATAACATTAATCAGAGTTATGTATGCATATTGAATGGAGGATAGATCCTTAATTGTCCTATTTATATTGTTGGAGTGAGGAGAGTTTGTGTGGTTGGGGTTATTTTATTTTGTCTTTTTTGCCTTTGAATGTCTAGGTGTTTCTTTCATTCTTACTCGGTTTAGACATGTATGTAAAAAGGAAAGGCAAAGATGTCCCAAGGGACTTTCATTTACTGAGAAGGATGCTGGCTGCAAGAATCAAAAGAACAGGGATCCAACCCTGACTCTTACTGTTAATCAACAGAATTTAAAAGAAATGTAAAAGCAGTTGTGATTCTCTTATAATAATAAAGTAAACTTTTGTGGAAATTTGGAGAAAGTGAAGACAAATATTTTATTATATGAATAAGGCTGTGATTTCATTTCTTAGATAAATACTAAGCACATCATTCCAAGATTCTTCCCACAATCTGTAGAAAAGTTAAAATAAAACCATGCTATAGCTACCAACATATTCTTTAATTTGACCCATGAACAATCTGAATAAGAACATACCACAACCTTTTTCTCGGTACTGGTACTCATGCATGGAAGATATTTTCCCTATAGAAACAACCCCATAAACACACTATCACCCTAATCATCCTCTCTGCACTACTAATGGCAAGGGAGATTGTAGCCGGCATTGGTACATGTATGTAGAGCAGTCTCACGTCCTGGGATCCTGCTAGGTATATGTACAAGCAAGAGATGAAAGAACTGTGTAGCTGGGGTTGGTTTCTGACCAAGGGACGTTCCCAGCAGCTGCTTCCTAGGCAAAGAATGGAACTTGGAGATCAGAACGCCTACTGTGAGTCGTAGATGTAACAAGACTGATTTACTATGACGTTATTTCAGTTTTATGGAAATATGACACAACTAAATCACTGCATCAATCTCAGCAGCTCTTTGTTTTCTTTTGGTTGACAGAAGACATATAATCACATGATGCTATCTTTATTTATCTAGCATACAGAATATTTTCTTCCTCCTTTACAATTTATTTATAAGCAATTATAATTTATTTAAAACTGGTTGAACCATGTGCTTAACACATCTAGGTTTGTGAAAGGTCAATGCAATAGAGAAACTGCTGTGTTATTCTTGTTGATTTTCTGAGTTAGGTTGCACAATTTTTTAAGAAAGTGCAGTTATAGTATATGTGTTAGTCAAAACCACCACCAGACAAGTTACAGCGCATGTGTGCAAAGCGGTTATGGCTGCTCTTGTCATCTCCTTTTTCCCTGTGTGTGTTGGTAGCCTTGCACAAATTTGGCCAGCTCTCAGTGTTCTGAGTTTATCAGGTCTCAAATTTATCAGGATTCCTAGGTTCCAGAGCTTACCTCTGGCCTTTGAAACATCTCCTGCCCTCTCCACTCCCCACCCTGATGGTTTTTTTTTAATTTTTAGATTACTGAGAACGAAAAACAAAGTCACAATATTATGGGATTCTTTTCCTCTTTGCAGAAAATCTCTTTTCCCTTCTGCTGAGAGCCTCTGTCACTTCAGAATTTGTAACTTTTCAGAAACTCCAATATAACAGACACATATGGAGTTAATATAATATGGTCTAGTAATGTGCAAGTATCAGTTTGTCACTATTAAAAAATGTCAGAGTCCCCCAACATTTTCTGCAATCAGGAATCATGGTGAAGTTTTTCCAGCTAGGGAGCTATGAATGTCTCCTGCTTCCCTATTCTGCAAATTACTGAACACCACTTTTCTGCTTATAAATGTGAGAGAAAAAGGAAACAGCCAAAAAATTACACAACTGAAAAAGGCCCATTGTTCTGAATCGTAAAACTGCCAAAAAGGTAAATTGCAGGTCTGAAAATGAATTTATTAAAAGAAGATGGAAGACCTGTTTTTTTCAAACCTTCCAATAGAGGCACTAAATCAAATCCCAAATCTTCAGTAGCAGATATTAGACGTCAAGCTTACAGCTCCCACATTTATCTCCCCATGCTTTGAGTGTAGCTTGGTTCAGTGCTGGAAAGAAGAAGGCTGTTATAATTAAGATGCAAAGACACTGTCTCTGTTCTTTCTCACACTATCTATATCTTTACTCCTTGAAACCCAGGAATCTGAGACTTAAAATAAAATTAATGCAGGGAAAAATAATATTTATGTTTGAGTTTGATTCTCCTCAATTTTGTTTCTAAATATATAGACTACTTGCAGCTATCTATATATACTTACCTTCTGAGCTACTGTTGTTACGAGGAAAAGTACCTTTCAGAGGAGTTTTAATAGATGTTACTGGATGGCATTATATCATTATAAATGAATATTCTTTCTCTAGTAGAATGTAGTAAATTTAACATTATGTTATTATTTTTCTTTTCTACTTTTTTAGAAAAGGATATACACACACACACACACACAGAGGAATACATATTGAAACAGATTGAAGGAATGACTCCTTTAGGAGACTAAGCTGCTGCACATATTGTGTTTTAATGAACAGCTGTGCTCTTCTGTCTCAATTAGTGTCCACAGCACAGGTGGAACTGAAAACAGGAGAGAAGACAGGGCTGCATCAGTAGTGTCAGGAAGTTCCTACATTTGAGTAAAAGAAAAAGGTCAATTTATCATTTTTATCAGTTTCCAGGATGAATGAGAGAGGAAGAGCATTGAGCGAAGAATGTGAAAAATAATTTTAAATGATAGCCAAGTATCAACTTGAATACAGAGTTCAGAGAGAAATATGTGAAGTGTAGTTAATGGTTAGGGGGAAATGGTGAGGAGTGAAGGCTCAGGGCACCCTTAGAAAGATTATACAGGTCAGCCTTATGATGCTTCTGCTCAAAGGGCAAAGGAGAAGTACTGTGGTTTTTAACAATCATCAAAATTATTTACAGTTTTTCACCTTACAACGTAATTTTCTGTCATTTGCTATGGACCTAGTTGAAGCATTTTTTCAGCTTTATGCTTCAGGCCTAGTTTTAATCTTTTTGCTGAATTCCTCTCTCTGTTTTTCCTTATGACCTTAACTGCTCATTGTTCGTATTCTACTATACTGGAAATAACGTACCATTATCCACTCGCTCAGTACTCCTCTCATATGGACTTGTTGAGTCTTATAGGATTTACCTGACCATACAGGATGTGACAGCAATAGCACCCACCTTAGGCTAGCCATCACAGAGAGTCTTTTTGGGGACATATATCTGGGTGACTGTCAGGGGAAGAGGGAATTGAAAGCAGCTGTAGATGTAGTTATCCGCTAGTGCTGAGGTGGTATTAGGGTGGGATACTTGTCACCTAAAGGTCAGAAAGTACAAGAACATCTGCAGCTGGGGTGGTCAGCTTTAAATCTGGGAGAGATATAGGCATTTTTATTGCATGATTCATTTGACCAAATGTAGATGTTTGGTTTAAAATAAGAGAAATTTCAGCATAAAAACGCCTATTTCTCTGTGAGGACTGAAAAGGAAGCCTTACTCAAATATAGAAATCTACATTTATTCAGATGAATCCCATGCAGAATGCCTGCTGACAGAGCACTGAAGGATATTTTCAACCTGGTATGCTGCAGGTCTTCCTCTGAGCAGTAGCTGATGCTTGGATTTTCTGTGGAAGAAAGAAATTGTCTCCAAGAGTTTCACTTACTGATTTTCCCCGCTAACATTTGTAAGGTTTTTTAAAATATTCCTGCTATGAATGTGTATCATGTGTCAGCCATACTGAATTAAAATGTAGCTTAACCATGAAGAGATTTTAGCAAACATTAATTCACATTTTTTCCTCATCAAAAACTTCTTTGAAGCAAGCTACCCTAGTGTAACCAAGCCTGTGTTTTTCCCCTGTGATCTGAAGCCAAAGAGGACCTGTAAAGGTATATATATCTGCTCAGACATGTCTGCTGACGGAAAGTTCCTTATACACATTACTACATTGAAAATGTAGCAGCCTCTGGAGAGTTTGATTCTTTCAAAATACGCGCAAAATGTTAAACACATAATCCTCCTCTTGTGTGATGGATTATATCTCAAGTTGCGTGAGACAGTCACTCTGAACTTTCAAAACCATGAAAACTAACACTCGGAATGAATACGCTCAAAAATATGTATGAAAAATAAATTGGCATCTCTTGAAATTTTATATGTTGGAGAGGTAAATGAAACCATATAAATTTACTTCCAAAAACTAACATCGTATTTGGAACAACAAGATAAATGGAAACAATGTTTCCTTGTTCCCTCTTGCATTTTGGACCAGATTCTGACTCACTGTGTGACCTGAAGGATTTGGTACAGTATAGAAATATCCAATACAGCAAATTATGTCTCATTTCTTATCTAGGCACAAATCAGTCTTTAAATGTTAATATACATGTTAATTGCCACTGCTATATTCTACACTTATCCCCTCCTGAGTCTCTAATCCCTTCCTGTCAATAAGCATGACAGGCTGGCTTCTAGCAAAAAAAAAACCAGAACACTATTTGTCCTGTTAAGTTAGCAAAAAATATTACTCCAAAGGGAGAATTGAAATATACATTTGCTTCAAATAACCCTACATTGGTTGCCATTATATAGCAAGTCATTTTAAAACCCAGACATTCATTGTTTCATGCTTTTAGAGTATGGGAAATCCTATATTTGGATGCTTATACTGGTGTCAGCAGAGAATTCATCCTTTTGAGGTACCTGCAGAAATGCCAAGGGAGAGGGTACCTCTCAGTCATTTCCCTATGCCTTTGTAATTCCTGTCTAGTCAAGAAAATCTGCTCCATAACTTAAGATTTTTTTTAGGATACTCAAATGTCCAGTGCTGTACACACTACTTATGGCCAAGGATCCAGTAGGGCACTGCACATGTCATTCTACCCTTTCCTGTTGTTATTTTGACCTTATTATTCTTTCCTCAATAACACTTTTGAGAAGGGCTAAGGACTAGGAGCTGAAGCAAGTGGGTCAGCTTTGCACCACATCAGCAACATAAAGACTATGGAACAAAAGCCAAGAGTTCTACCCCAGCTATCTGACCATGACCGTGGCATTCTCTATCAGGAAGATACTCATAATTTCAGGCAATTAAATGACTAGAAAGCTCATTCAGTGCTTGGCAGCCAAAATTAAACATGTCAGATGAACAAAACCTGTTTAAATGAAAGAAATACTGAGGCTGCCATTGATTACAACCAGTTAATCAGTTTTAGGGAATATTTTGATCAATCTTTTTGACCATTGAAAATGATGTTGTAAATGTGAAGCCAACATTCTCTCATTTTTTTTTTTCTTTTCAAGATTGCTGGGACTGGGGGAGGGGTTAGTTTTTATTTTTTTATAACAAGAACAAACTTTCTGTATGGTGGTTTGGTTGTTTCTGTTTCTGATAAAATATACATGAAAAATTTTGAAAAATATATAGAAAAAGTAAGAATCACTATCTGGTAAACACTTCTCAGAAAATGTGTGCCTTCTTCAATGAGCTTACTACTTCAAAATACGGATATATAATTTTTTTATAATTCTTAGAATACATTTTAGACAGTTATATCTGGCTTCACGTGCTCTTTGGACTATTGCATTGTTCAGTGAAAGAAAAGATTCATCTGTTCTGTGAAAAGATTCTTCTACTCTGTAAATTCATGGAATAAAGCTCTTCAGAAACTCAGTATGTGCAGTTACCAGATCTGTCTTTATAGGGGTAAATGCTGCATTCTAAACAAGTGTTATAATCTCCGTTATGTCTAAATAACATATTTTGATAGTCATTGTGTAGTGAAACAGATCTTTTAAAAGAGGCTTTTGAAGGTTAATATACATATAATGGTTTACATATATATTAATATCTATGCAATAATATATATTAGTCAGAAATAAATTAGTTCATATTTAGCACAGTATTTACAATCTTGGCTGGTTTAATTCTTAGAAAATCCAAAGGGTTTGGATTCTAACCACCAAGTTTCTATTATAATGGAAACAGTGATGGAAGTAAACAAACACAAAAAAGATTGGCAGAAGAACAAATTTTCATTCTTTGCATTTTTATTATTTGAAGTCTTCTTATAAGTATAACTTAACAATAGGGGAATCTGAGACCAGGAATATTGCTACAGGAACCACTGTTATAACTTCCCAGTGCATTGCAGCAAAAGCCAGACAGTGTTTCTGAGATCTAGGCCCAGAGGTGCCTAATCTGCTAGGAATTTTTTGAGAGTTTTAGTTTTTAAAAGTATAGTGGAATGGTAGAGCAAAGAAAATGAAGGCAATCTCTGTTTGCTTTTGAGCCCTACATCTGTTCCCCTGAATCTTTCCCGTCAGCTGGCCTTTCATTACCATCCAGCAGGTCTGATGGCAGTGGCCTGTTTTTCAAACTTTTTTTTTTTTGAAGTGGTAGAGACGATTTTTACATAGAACATGTAAGTAGATGGAAAATTTCAGGTGTCCAGCTATTCCCCACAATTGCAGAAGAGCTTAGGGAAAGCTTGACCCTTAATGTTTACATCCTCTGATCTGGAAAGCATTTTGAGTGTACGCAACACATAACTCCCACAATTGTTTGCACTGAACCCGGTGGGCTGCAAGCACGTGTAAGAGCTTGAGGGTTTTGGAAGAGAGGGCTTTTAAATACACTTGCCAACTGATTTCACACCTTTGCAAATGTACTTTGCTGAAAGCATGATGAAGATCAGATGAATCCCTTTGACACAATGATGGAGACAAGCTGAGCTGTGCACACCCTGATATGGATGTACACAGACAAGAGTTTTAAATCAGCTCAGCTAAATGAATATACAGTATGTCCCCTGCAAGCCTACCAAGGTCAGTGAGGGTGTTGGTAATCTGCTGTATAAATGCCAGATGCACAAGGTATAGTCCCTCCAGGCATTTTTAGTTCACATTGTTTATAATGGAAGTCAAACGCCAAGCTTCATTACAGTAAAAAGTTTAGTGTTTCTTCCTGTCTTGCTTTGACATAAATCTGAGTACAAATAAATAAATAATGGTCTAAAAGTTTAGGCAGTATCTTTTCCCAGGCTGGCACAACTCTCCAGTAAACTTTAAAGGGGGCATGTAGGAACTTTACATTTTTTTGTTTGTTTTTACAGGTTAGGCCATAGGATTTGCCCTTCCATGCAACCTCTCTTAGTAAGAGGCAGTTTAATAAGGCAATTTGCAGTTAGGCATCTTTACATTTGAAAACATTTGTTTTCTATCTAATTCCTCTACCACACAGTTTGTCCCATTAATCAGCAAAGGCAAAGAGATGATATGTTATGTGCAGCAGATTTTCTTTATTTACTAAGATATTTAACCTAGATGGAAGCTCCTGGATCTTTGGGTCAAATCTCAGCTGATGGGAGCAGTCATTTTCCACAATCCCTTTCATAAACTTATTCAGTGGGGGAGGCAAGAAGTCTACTGGAAAGGTATTACACAGAGTATCTTTCTCCAAATGGCTGGAAACCTTCTTCTGCTTTCCACACTAGAGTAATTTATGGCCAGTTTCTACCCATTTTTTCTTGTGCCAATGTTGTCCTTTAGTTTAACTAGATCCTCTCTTTCCCGGGTGTTTCCCTGTCTGTGTTTATAAATAGTAATTCAATATCATTTAGCCTCTGTTTTATTAGTTTACCCAAAACAAACAAAATTTTACTCTTCTTCTAGGACTCATGATTCTTTGATCACTCCAAAAGCCTTTTCCTTCCTTATTCTTTGCTAAGCAGTCTTATTTAATTTACAAGTTCTCCAAAAGTGGTCAGCAGTACCTCATGTAATGCCACTCAAATGGTATGGCTCCTTCTGGGAATAACTCACCTGGTAGAAGAATGAATTACTTTTGTCCTTTTATATGTGTATCACAAAGGTTCAAAGGTATCACTGGTACACACAGATCCTCTCCTTTTCTAGTATTTTCAGATTATAACATAAGTTCCTAATATTAGCTCATGTATGACAGTGTATGACATTGCCCTTGGCATGATTGGACACAAATTACAAGATTAATTTACCATAATCTGTTTGGTAAAGTTCTGCCATGTTTTATGACGTTTTATACCTTTAATTCTTTCTCCCTTCCCTTAGAGTTATTTTAAAGCCCTTCATTATATTCTGAAGGTTTACATGTTATTGAGATCTGATGAGTAAGCCAGTATTTGCCTGAAAAAAAATCTCCTTTCCATTATACTTCATGATTTCAGGGTTACTCCGTGCCCTAAAATGACAAATAAGTGAAACAGAAAGTCTGGGACTATGTGTCTAAAGTAAGTTCTCATTTTGTGGGTTAGTGCCATACCTTCATAGCGTGCAGCTGGAGTAACTCAATAGCCAATAGAAAAGGAATACATGGAGAACAAGCAAGATTCTTGTTTAAACTGCACATTAAATGAAAACATGTAATATTTACTTCACTTTCTTAACATTTTTGTAGATTCAAACTGCTAAAATTTTAATCTATACTTTCTTTAATTGGTTTTATAGTTATTAGCAGCCTCAAATTTTACACCATTGAGTTTCACATGTAAAAGGCTTGCTGCAAAGTTCAATATCTCATTTCCATTCTCAGCACAAAGCAACACAAAACCAGTGAATTCTCTTATTGATGTTTAAAACCAGTGCTACCTACTGCTAGTTTTAGTCTGTGTTCTTTCAGGGTAATTTGAACTTCCCCATCATATTTTTAGTTACATAAAGTAGTATTTTTTAAAACATTAGTAAACTGTGTTGTCCCAGACTCACGCTTTCCTACCTGTTTACTTTATACAAGTGTTTGTAAGAGGCAGGTACAAAACCGAAATCAACCTGTTGTCTCTATCTGTATCTCACCGATTTTGGGGCTACCTGCAGACCAGTATGGAAATATGGTATGGAAAACAATAGACATACCTTTACCTGCCTATATATAGCACATTGTAAACAGTTATGTACCATTTTCCCTGAAAATACTCCTGGCAGTCTCCAGGGTTGCAGTGGGAGGTAATATAGGCAGTTCAGAGATCACCCTTCTTCCTGGGACTTTTCCTATGTTGGGACATCAGAATTCACCAAGAAGAGCTACAGGGCAGTACAGAATTAAGCTCCATACTAAGATTCAAATAAAACAAGCAAATGATGGGAAGATAAGTTGAATTTGTGTAATGCATTTGACAGCATTATATTTGCCCATAAAATGTTGACCTTCTAGAGAGAGAAGATTTGATTTTATTGCAGCTTGGAAAATTGCAGCACACTGTGTACATGCAGTGTACACTTGGATGTTGACATTGGTTTAGGTGGCACATTTGAAATATAAACCGGCCACAAAAAAATTTCCTTACACTGTTTAAGTAAGATGATATTCATGGCCTCTCTACCTTTTCAAGGAAAAAGACACAATACAGACGGGACCTTAAATAATTTAAATAAGGGAGTGAATTAACAAAAATATTATCATTTCTTGAACGTAAATATCAGAGACTGGTAGACCAGAGGGGAAAAGTACTGCAGACACACTAATGTTTTTATACTTAATGTTTCACTCATGCAGTAATGCAGGCATGTACTTCGCTATCCCAAACAATGTGAACTCTACCCTCAGAGTTTATGAATTCTTCAATTATTTCATCATCCAGTATATATAATTTTATATGATCTATAAATGAACAATATTTTATAGTTCCAGAGCTGAAGAGTTTCAGAAACATTTAAGATTTGCAGCCCCTCCTTATAAAATACTGTAATTTCTTTGGCTTGAGATCTTCCTTGCCCATACTGCAAGATGGGAAAAAAACAAACCATTTCATTGCAGTATTTCCTCCATGGCTGTTACATGTCGTTTACCAAATGTTGAATGGTCTTGTGACAAAACATAGGGTGGGAGTGAGGAAGTTTGTACTCTAATCCTGGCTGTGCCCCAGGCTTTGTATCAATCCATGGACAAGTAGTTTAACCTCTTTGATCCTCAATTTATTTTGAAGCAAATTGGGGAGAAAATGATACAGTCAGTCTTGTGAAGGTGTCGTGAGGGTACCTTCTGGCACTTTTAGATGGAATTGAGTGCTCTAGAAAAGCAAATCTTATTGCCTTTTAACCTACTCCTGTCTATTAAGAATCAGTGGAGATGGGATCAGGGGCTTTACCGTTTGCCAAGGGAGGTGTATGCAAAACTCAATTTAAAAATTTACCTAAATGTACAACACAAACCATTAAAGCCTTCATTAATGAATTCTGTATAGGCAAAGATTCCTTTAGTGCCATAAATCACTTGCCCTTTTAATAATGATACCTGTGGCTACTCAAAATAAATTTCAAATGGGAGGTTAATTGTTCCTGCTAAGCATCTCCCCTCTCTGACAGTTGTCACTTGGAACATTTTTCTAGGCAAAATCCCTACTTCAAATAAAGCTAAATTCATAGATGAATGCCAATACTGGAAAGATAAGCTTGGCATCTGGACATTTGAAGCTGCCAGGTGTATAATGTATATGACCACAGCTGTTCACTGTGGTAACTGAAGGGAAAAAAATGAGCAGAAGAGAGATAGGCATTAGGAATTAGCAAGAGGCAATGCTGTGTCATTATTTTAATTACAAGGGGATGCTGATTTGCTTTGTAATTGCAGTGCAAAGTTCCTGTTTAATGTCCAAAATGTACCTGGAATTATGCATTGATGCAAGTTTTCAATTAAAAAATAGAGGCTGCTAGCAAGAGGGCTGTTTAAACACACTAAGCGGAAGAGGAGAAAAGTAGAACGATGACTTTTTACTATAACTTTGGAAGACCCAGATCCATCCTTAAGACAAGGAATCCACAAGAATAATATGACACAGGAAAAGAAGAAGAAAACTGTGGAATCACTTTCATAGTCTATGACATAACAGAAATGTATCACAGATCACTGTCATAAAAATAATTTTTTAACATAGGGGGTACTAAGGGTAATTATTTGGATTTAATATAGTAGTTTTTCCCAACATGTTATAGAACAGTACCCTACGTATGCACTGGTCCAGCTTAACAGCCCTCTCCCCTCAAAAAAACAAACAAACAACCCTCCCCACCATAATACATCAGTGCATGATTTTTAGTTGATTTTCATTTTGGCAAATTACTGCAGTGTCCTAATATTTTAGCATAGCTCTCCAAAATGCTAACCAACTGCACATCAGGGATACATGCATGTCAATAAGATTGAGAGTAAGGGTTAGGACCTAAGGGTGGAAGTCACTAGCCTTCCACAGCAAAACGTTCCCAAAGGGTGCAGTCACAAGCAAGCCTTACTCGCTGTTGCTTCTGCAGCTGAGGAGGATGGCTCAGAGACCCCAAAGCAGCATTAGCTGCTGACATAGGAGCAGAGAGGGACGAGAGAAGGGCATGCCTCATGAGGTCTTGTGAATAACCAGCTATAGCTCTAAGGTGAGTCTGCTGGTGTATCACTGGGTGAACAGCTCTTTTCCTAGTGCAGCATTTGTTTCAGGTCAAAACAAAAAGCACACTTTCCTGTTTAACTGTTTCCTGTTTAACTGTTTCAGCAGGCACTATTATGGTTAGCAGCTGAGAGAGTAGTGTTTTAAACAAATATGAGTAGTCCAAATATTTCTCATTCCCAAGCAGTCCCTTAGGTAAGTTGTCTCTTTGTGACCTGGCCAAGAAGCTGCCTAGATTGCCTCAGGCAGCAGGACAAGGTAACATCCCATCCATGTGCTACTGTGACCATTTGGTGAGTATATTATCTAACATTTCTTTTTTCAGATTTAGGTAAGGAAATTTGGTGAATTACAGCAATGCTGAAGTGAAAGAACATAGATAAATTTTAAATGCACACAATTTGTTTGCAGAAGAGGATTCGTACTACTGAGGTGAGGAAGGATGGTCTTATGACCTGAATTTCAAAGATAAGTATTAAAATCCCAGGTCTGCAACTTCATGTCCTTACATATGTCCTTGAGCAAGTCATCTGATTTTTACTATTCAGATCATCGTTTCTAAATTCATCCTTGGTTTTCTTTGTTCTTTCTGACAAAGAATATTTATCCCTGTGTGTTTGTACAGTGCTTATCATACAGGACTCCCAGTCTTTGAACAGGTTAATGAGGTGTAAGTTATAGTTTGAATTTATTATATCAGCTACTCTGTAATAACTGCCTGTTCTTATGCCATGGTAAATGTAGGTAGTTTTCTTCTTCAGTGAGGGATAAGCTGTCTCACTTTTACTGCAAAGTGAGAGCAAGTACTCAGACTGTTGTTAGAGAGTAGCAAAAATGCTATAAATCTACGTCTCAGCTTACCTTGTGACAACTTATGCATGTAGCTGTCTCCCTGTGCAGGGATTTTTTTAACTCAGCTATAATCAGCATATGTAGCTAAATCAGCACAACACTGAAATTATTAAATCTTGAACAACAGGCTTTAAACCATATAATGTAAAAGGTTAAGGATTTTTTTGAGAAACATATGTTAAGCTTCTTGTCCTATCTCATCATAACTGCCTAGGAAATGTGAAACTGTATTTTCCTCTTATTTTGTTTGTTCTCAGAAGACTTCTGGTGCTTTTCTTCATTATCATCTCCTCCTCTTCCTCCAAACTTCTGAAAGGCATACACATCACAAGATGAAGCCTGTAGGTAACTTGTATTTGCTTATCAATGAATGTTAGGCTATTATTGGTAGATAGAAGCAGTTAAATCCTTCTATTATTGACAGTCACAGCATGGAATAAGTAATTGAGGGTGAAGTTCTAAGAAATTTTATTGGAAGTATGTTTAGAATTGCATGTATACCTTTTTGATCTTTCTAATATATCCTTTGCCACTCAGGAATCAATGTTTCTTGCTTGTAAATAAAAGTCTTTCCTGTTTGCAATGCATTCTCCCAAGTTTTAACATCCTTTTTTTTTTAGAGCATATGAATTTTTGCCTGTTTTAATATCAGCATTTGTCACTTCAGCAAAGTCAATTGTATTGTTGCATATAAAATGCATTGTACTGAGTTCATCACTACAGTCATCCTTAATTAAATAAATCAATATTTTCAGAATGTATTATTTCATGCAAAGATGTCAGGACTTTCTAGACTGATTGGAAAAGCCAGACATGAAAATTCCAGAACTTCCTTGGGGCGAGAAGTTCTTGCTGTTTGTCTAACAAGCTAAATTATCTACTGAATTCTAAGTGTCATAATAAAATCCTTGTAGGTTTGCATTACATCTTACTTTCCAGGTGGGAGACCTCAGGTTATTTTCCAGGTAGGAGACCTCAGATTGAGACAGGGATTCCCAAGAATATTATCTCACTTTACAGAAACTTCTATCCTTTAATTCTTTCCATTTTCTTTTTCAGCTTTACTCAGCCCAAGAATTTGTGTTGATGCATAGGCTGAGTTACAAAATAATCTTCCTTCCCATCATAAAGGTATAAAATGTTGGAAAAAGATTTACTGTCCTTGTATCTTCTCCTGATCGCAGGCACTATCATTATTCAGTCTTCATCAACCTTCCTTTCCATTTAATCTAATTCACCCCTGATTTCTGCCAACCTTTTGTTTTGGGTTTTTTTTTTTTCCCCCTGAAAATATTTTCCTACTATTTGACATTTAAAATCCAAAATAAATAAACATTGGCTGCTATTATCAGCCAGGTGCCCTTCTGCTGCATCTGGCTTGTCACTTTCCTGATGGGGCTATTTCTTTTTAATCTCCATATTGGCTGCTGATCTGGTCTGTCACTCTTCTGTTTCTCTCTCTCTTCTCTCTGAATCTGAAGTAGAAATAAAGTTTCATCAACTTGTATTTCTTCGCAACTTTACCTAAGGAGATTTCACCTCGACTACTGTGTTGGGCAAGCTTCCCAAGATGGTGTTCCCTCTTGCACAAT
>NW_009941273.1:0-34784 GCF_000696875.1 Nestor notabilis | reverse complement strand
TCTTTCCCTTTAAAAGGAAAGGGGAACTGAAGAATGAACCCATGTAAATTGCTGCATTAAACCTCATATCATTTGTTTTTCTAATAGGATCCTTATTAAGTTTTTTCCTCCTCAATGTTCATTGCCCATTAATGTTTCCTGTTATCCCAAATTAAAGGAGACAAGGGAAATTTGTTCCAAATGTGCTAGAAATTAGAAAACCATGAAAAGCTTTGAACAGTTCAAACCGGGAAAGGAAATTATATTTCCATGTAATTTTTAACTATTACAAATGTGTTACATAGAGCAGCCTCTGTAAACACGGAGGATCCCATTTTGCTGCTGGCTAAGATCTGATTCACCATTACCCCACAGCAGTGGAAGTTACTGGAGCTAAGCAGGGGTGTTATCAGCTCTGAATTTTATTGCTGCTGCATAGCAAACCAGGCAATAAAGAAAACTGTAAATGCAGGATTTATTCTTTGCAGGGGTATACCTCATGCTTGGAAGATTAATGAAGAATTCCTGGTTCACTGTTTACTAAAGACACCTCTGTTCTATAGTATTTTAATTGTAAATCCCTCATTTGACATCCTAACTAATGGTTCCTCCTGAATTAATAAAAGCGACATATTAACTTTAAATCCCAGATAAAGTAAAGATTGCTGTTTTAATATCCCATCCATATCCTTTATCTTTCTACAGGGGCTTTCAGGCCAGTAGTTTTAATAACATGCATGAATGAAGATGCTCTTTTTTAACACAAATGGTGGCAAAGAGTTTTTCCTTTATATTAGCAGGCAATCAATTCCAATAGCTTTTTAATGCTTTCTTAAAGAATCAATTTTAAAGCAGAAGCTCTTCAGGGGACCCTCTTAAACTTCTTCACAGCCAGTCTCCTAATTTTCTATTACAATGCAATCTAAAGAAGCTACAAAAATAATGCAGATAATGTTTGCTGGGTAATGATTTCCAATTTCCCCATTCCATGTACCCTGTTATTAGAAGGATCATCTTAGCTGTGTAAATTAATTTTCAATTCACTTCAGGGGAACATTAAAATGATTTATTCAGCACTGGTACTGAAGAAAGTGTTGGGAGGATTTTAGCAATCTGAGAAACAAAATCAATTTGTTCTGATTATCACCATATTAAAAAATAGGAAGATAAAAGGTCCACAAGAATATGTTAGAGGTTAGCACACACCCTACAGGAGCAGTCAGTGTGATCCTGGCTGCAGTTACCTGACCAGTAGGACAAGCAAAATGTATGAGATGTACTGTTTTCTTCCCATTCTTTAACATTTTAGAAGTACTGAGCAGATTTTAGGGTTCTTTGTGTACAATAAAAAACAGAACAAGAGATAAACGTTTCAGTCACTGATCTCTAGTCAGTGAAGAACATCTTGCTGTAAGTTCAATGAGGAGGAGATTGTTTCTAAACCAGATGTACTACTGTAATGATACCCAGGATTTGAGAGAGTTCCAGACTAGGAAGAAGGAAAAGAAGAACTTCTAGGTTTTTAAATAAAGGATTTGTTGTATGGTAAGCATCTGGTACCTAATGCTCAGGGGACTTATACTAAAGTGTTTGTGCACTGTAGTGCTCATTCCAAATAAACTATCACAAACTCACACTAAATAAACACGTAGCAGCTGAAATCTGAATGTTTGGTTAGTTTGATTTTGCTGTATTTTTAAAAATGAGATTCATGTCACCTGACTTTGAATGAGCACAAAAGAAAAATCTGAGCTAGGTGAGAGCATCTTTGGAGAAAAGAGAGAGAAGTAGATAAATTTTTTGAGTCAATATCTCTGACTTATTTAGATGCCTCAAGCTCTGGCATGACTACTCTCCAGTCACAGTAAAGAGAACCTGGATTGATTATTTTAGACAAAATTGCGGATATTGACATAGAAGATATTTGCATTTGATTTACTAATACATTTTGCAGTAATACCTATGATATTACAGAAATTGCCAGTAGTTAAAACAAAAGATCAAAGGAAAATATTTTTTTCCATGTGAAAAGCTTTGAGAGGGCAGTTGAAATCCCCCAACTCCAACAGCATCAACATGAAAGAAACTACAATTTTGTTTAGCACAATTTTTAAAAGAAAGCAAGTTTATTTAAAAATTCAAGCCCTCATCCAGATAAAATAGAAGCTTATGAAATTGGATGGAGGTTTTAGGGATGAAAACATTAAATTACAGAAGAACAACCAATCAGTTCTGAACCACCAAATTGAAGATTACCACTTTCTGTGGTTACAGTGGTAGGAAGCATACCCCAAACACAATAAATACCATAAAATCAATTGGTCATGACTCCAAACAAATTTTTGAAGTATAATTGTGATCTGTCACTATTGTTAGCGTTCCCACACATCATGCAATATAAAACTATCTAATATTGAACTACTGATGCATAGTTTGAAGCTGAAGGAAGCTTGATTTCACTGAGGGCTGTGAAAGACCAAGACAAAAGGTTTGCAACTCCGTTGCAGTAGCATCTTCCAGGATTTTTCTTTTAAACAAATAGCATATCAGAAACCTGGAAAAGTGTTGTCCTATTTGTCATGAGGCCATAATCAGGCATTAAGTATATCACAGTTATCATGCTTCCAGTGTGCTAGTAGCATAGTTGGCAAACTTGGTTTTTAATAACATGTTGGCAAGAAGTTGAACTGACATTATTAAAAATGAACAGTAAAGAATAAATAGTCATGATAAAAGAGGAAGTGAAGACACTGTCCTATGAAGTATGTATCTAGGCTGTCTGATTTCAAAGACATGGAAGACCTTTCTGAGTACATGATTTTGAAAATAAAAATAAAGAAAAAATAATTATATTATTTCCCTGTGAACCATAGTCAATTGCCTGATACCAGTGGAACACAGCTTTTCTTTAAAATGCTTTCTCAGCTTCAGTGAATAAAACTAGTAGTCTACATTTGTAATTATAACATACTCAAAATGTTATGGACCTTTACATTTGAGGATCTAGAATGCTCTATGGGTATCTGAACAATTATTCTGAATGGGACCAAGTAAAGCTCTAACTGGCTGAACAACTTTTGTAGAGTCTTAGGAAAGTACACATGAATAGTACAACCATACTGTTATATGTTGCTTGAAATATCATGGAAGCTTTTGACAGAGAACCATTCAGGGACTTCTTGTGGAAGAGACTATGTTTGATAGACTTTGACAGATCTAAATACTGAGTCCATATAAACTTCTGTCACCCACAACATCCTGTTGCAAAGAGTTCTACTGTTTCAGACAAGATGGAATTAAGCAGTATTCCCTTTTTCTATTTAATTTTTTCCCCTAATGATCTCATTCTATTCCTCCAAGTAATTTCATCACAGGAAGCAATGCTCAAATCTTACTTTTCCATGTTTGTCATTATTTTATTCTCCATATTTGTTCCTCAGGTTGGGCAAAAAGAGCAGAAGGGGTGATCAAAGATTTGGAATAGCTTGCTTTGCTTACATTCTAGAGATAAAAATGACAACAAGTAAGCTATTCCAAATCTTAGATTCCTCCCTTCCCCCCTATTGTGCTTTTTTATATAATTTCTGCTTCTAGATATAGAAAAACTTCTTGTTAAGGGAAGCTGAGACAAAGAGAAGTAAAACAACTTACTTTCACTCTCATGAATCCCAGATCAGTGCTCAAGCTTCTGTTGTACTTTAAATTATGTTATTCGTACCTTTGCATTTAATTTAATTATTAACATCGTACTTTATCTGTATTTTTTTTATAGAAAAAATAGAGCTCTGCATTTTCTCACATTTAGGAGTAGTATTGGAGAAAACATTTCTTCTTTACCTGTAAGTTAAAGTAATAGATGATTTCCACTTCATTAGCCTGGCTTTATTTGACAGTGTCAATAATGTGAGAAATTCAGAAGGGAATTAATTTTACCTAAATCTGTCTAGGTATCCAGTGCCTCTCTCTCATCAGTGCTATGTGTCTACTGCTTCCTTTACAGCCAGTGGAGAGAAAGAAGGGCATCTCTGGAGAGCTATTCATCCCCTTTTAAGAGAGATGTTTGTGTTATGTGGTCTGAATTAGTCCCAAGGGGATGGGAATAATTGCACTGTGGAGGTCCCTCTCTTCCATTCCTCTAGGCTCTCTCAATCATTGATAGTAAGTAATAACTTACTTTGATTAAAATGGGAACTTTCAGACAACTAATTAGATGAAATTACTCCTATTCTAACTGTCTAGGTTTGTAGGGGAGAGACAATGCAACAAATACTGTGATTTGGAGTCTTTATGGACAGCAAGATGCAGTTAAAATAAAAGGAGGACTAGGGATGGTCCCCTTCTCCTGAGCTCCCACACTGTCCTCAGAGAAGAGGAAAACCCTTTTCTCTTTGTGCAGTGTGACCATCTTGCAGTGTGCAGTCTTTTTTCCAGACTGCTTTAACCACATATTTAGCAATACGTCCAGATTATACTGCTCCCTAACTCCTTCCAGAACACAGTGGCAAAGGAGATGATACTCTTAAATTGATAAAGAGGTTATTGAAACATGTCCTCCCTCACCAGAACCCACTCTTTTCCCCAGCCTCTTGCAATTTCCTCTCTTTTCCTCTCTTGTCAGCAAAAAACAAAGAAAGAATTTTTAGCAAGGCTCATTCACTAGTTGGCAAGGATAACATTCTTAAATATCACAGTGCTGTTATGATAAGCACAGCACATTCCAGGCAGAAAAACTGCGGATTATGGCAACCTTCAATAAGTATGGCTGATATTAAAAGTTAGATTTTTCTATTTTTTTTTAGCACCCAAAAAGCCATTAGCAAGCCTGTCAAAAAAAAAAGAGCCTATCAGGATTTCAAATAAAAGAAATGAAAAATCCATTTATGAATACTTATCTCTCAGATCCTCTGTGCATCTTGAGGAGAAAATGATCTATACTGACTTCAGAAATAGAGTTACCATATTTGAACATCTGAGCAATAGGAAAATACCAGTAATATGTATTTTTAAATTTTCTTCTAGTTTTGAGAATATGAAGGTGTAAAAAACCAAAAAGCACTATTAAAATCTATATCATGATGTCTCTCCCTTTCAGAAAGAAATATGACCTCTTCACTTCTCCAGCAAAGTCCAATCTTGTCATAAGCAAAAAAAATTGTTCCATACTTGATGCAAATAAAGAAATTTGTATAAAAGAGACTAGCACAGTATTTATGTAAGGATATTGAGAAAGAAGAATTGCCACTGTGTGGTCCTTTCTGAAGCTAACTGAAACCTTGTTAGTACTTAAATCTCTCAAATTGTATTAGTTCTTTATTAGTTGCTCCCCAAAAGAGCAGGTTAAAGAAAGAATTATTAACAGATAATTACTCAGTAATGAAAGCTGAGCTAATATGTTGCTGCGTTGCTTCAGCCAAGACTTGCAGAGCTAAGCCATCCCCCTGGCTTAGGGCTAGAGACCACAGACACCAATATGGTGGATGATCAAATAGCGTTTATTGTGTATATCGCAAGCATTATATACCCTTAGCAATGCGGAATTGAGTGTGTCGGACCAATCAGGGGGTGAGTTAGCGATTTTTGCCTTATAAGGTATTATTCTATGTGATGCTTATAGCTTTGCCTTTTACTTCCTTGTTTCTATGCTTTCCGTACATCACGAGATCTTCCGAGCGCCAGGCCTTACGCTACACTAATAGTAGTAATGAATAATATTTTTATGACTTTAAAGTAGCTTGTAAGACAGTAGATACTGAAGCCTTCATCAAACATAGACTATGTCATCTTGGAACAATAAGAAGACACCAGATAAATCAGTACTGGCCCCTTCTGTGTAATTCTCTTCACATACCTGTCTAAGATTTCTCTGTAGCTCAAGGGTTTACAAGAGCCAGCTCCCAGAATTGCATAGGTTTGGATGAACCCTGGGACACTGCTGAGTTTGATCCTCTGCTCAGATCAGGGCCAGCTTTGAAATCGCATGAGGTTGCTCAGGGCCTTGTCCAAACTTTTTACAGAATTTCCAAGGATGGAGATTCCACTGCACACACAATGTCCCCAGATTTTGATTACTATCATTGTGAGGAATTTTTTACTTCAATGTAGTAAATCTGAGCTCAGCTAAAGTTATGATTACTTTAAAAGCCAACAGGTCCGCATGATACTAGGGAATCTCCAGGACAAGACCTTCAGGAAGCACCAGGCATCAGAGCTGCCTTGTCTTCCCTCTGCTGGTTATATGGCACTGGGCCACCAGCCCAGGAACAAAATACCAAATGGGTTAGTGAAGCACAAAGTCCAGAGTAGCTCCAAGAGTCTGCTCTGCCCCACAGCAGAACCTGGTATATATTCCAGAAGATAGTAGGGCAGATGGACATTTCAGGACTTGAAAGAAGGATTAGTAGTTGTTCCTATGCTTCCACTTCTCTAAAGATTTTTAAAGATGTCCTTGAAAACCTCCACCTCTGCAACTTACTGAGAGGATCCTGTTCCTGAAGTGTGAGTATGTGTTAAGGCTCTAGAGAAACATGTCTCCTGTCTGAGTCTAGGGAAACAACACAAAACTTCATTCTAATATAATGATTCATCCTATTATTTTTTTTTCTAAATATCTTTCCATTTAAGCAAATGATATTCAACTAATGAAAAATAAACCTATATATAAAGACACCACATATCCTAAAATTAATGAATAACCAGTGATACAAATTATACTTGTGTTGTTTTCCAGTTCAATGGAGTTTACCTTCAGCAAACCTAATCCTGCATCTGTGAGTAAAAATTACATCTGTTAACCAGTGAAAGGATGTCAAGTTGTCCCCAGAGCAAGGTATGTGTCAGCCAGAGGAAGGAGAAAAGAACATATTAAAAATGAAGCACAAAACTAAACAGTTTCTAAAAATATGTTTTCTTTTATGTCTCACCAGTAGAGCAATCTGCTGTTGAATTGGATTTAGGCTTTCCTTTGTGTTTATTTTCCCACTCATAACCACTACCTATTTTGATAACACTTCTTCTTTACAGTAAAGTTATCTAGACAACACAATATTGCTGCAGTTTAAGGCCAGCCAGCAACTAAGTACCATGCAGCTGCTCACTCTTCCCCTCACACTCCCCTGTGGGATGGGGACTAAAGCTGGAAAAAAATGTACAAACCTGTGTGTTGAGTAAGAACAGTTTAATAACTGGAAGTAAAAGATAATAATAATAATGATAGGAAATAAAGAAAGATATGAAGGAATAAACAAATGATGCACAACGCAGCTGCTCACCACACACTTACTGATGCCCACCCCATCCCTAGGCAGCCATGGGCGCCTCCCAGCCAACTCCCTCCAGTTGATATACTGGGCATGAGGTGCTGTGGTATGGACTACCCCTTTGGCTAGTTTGGGTCAGATGTCCTGTCTCTGAGTCCTCCCAGCTTCCACTGCCCCTCTTCACTGGCAGACCATGAAAGACTGAAAAGTCCTTGATTGGAGTAGGCATTACTTAGCAACAACTAAAACATTGGTGTGTTATCAGCATTGTTCTCAGACTAAATCCAAAACACAGCACTGCATCAGCTACTAAGAAGAAAATTAACTCCATCCCAGCTGAAACCAGGGCAAAGATTTATTTTATTTATAGCAAAACAAACCACAAATCTATTTTAACACTGCTGCAATATTTTTAAATTTTTCACTCAAATTTTGACATGACTCAATAAAATAAACTGCTGTCAAGTTGGGCTTGGTAAAAAAGTTGTAACTAAACCTGCATGATTTCAAAATAGTCAAAAGAATCCAAAATTAATATGCCAGTTTATGACTTCAAATCCTACCAAAATCCAACTACTTAATATATCCTCATTAGCATTTTGCTAAATTAAAAGTATAATTATAGTCCCTGATTATGGTTCTTTTTTCAATAATAATTAGTAGGTTTTAGTTCTGGATTAAAAAAAAAAAAAAGACAAACAACCAAAACCAACAAAATAACCTCAAACAAACCCCAAACTTTCAAAAACTGCTTGGAAGCACTCAGAATAGCACTATCTTTCTGAAGACTTCCTTCAAACCTTTCCTTTAAGAAAGTCTGGCAAAAACATTTAGTGCGGACAAAGTCTGGCAAGCTAATTGTAAAAGATAGATGGGCCAACTTTATTTTCCAATTTTCTGTGCAATTTGTGATCACAGCATGCCACACTGGAGATGGTGGCCATGAATTCCTGTTCAAGAAAATTTCAAAGGAGCAGCATCAGTGATGTTTCTTATCTACACTGGGCTTTTTATTTTGCAATGGAATGCTTTTACTTAAGTGCTTTCTCCAGTCTTATGCACTGATTAATTATTTTCTCCTCTAACAGAATCTGTCCCAAATAATTCTAGACCTATAGTTTTGCAATGCTCAGTGAACTAACAGCAGTGCAACTGATGTGCAAATAGATTAGATTTAATAATAGAAGCATATGTCTGGGGTCTATTAGCAGTTTTCTCCAGTTTAATGAGATCAAAACATTAGACATAATCATGTTTTTGTGCAAGCTTTACACAACAGAAGCATTTTGTCATTAAAATTACAGTTTGTTTTCAGCTCAAATTACAGCAATATCACAGCTGTGTTTTATGAGAACATGCATAAATTCTTTGCAACC
Organism: Nestor notabilis; assembly: GCF_000696875.1. Taxonomy (NCBI): domain Eukaryota; kingdom Metazoa; phylum Chordata; class Aves; order Psittaciformes; family Psittacidae; genus Nestor; species Nestor notabilis. The sequence goes on along the minus strand of NW_009941273.1, from coordinate 26,173 downwards.
ATTTTGGGCTGGATTGACAAATGTCATATTTCCATTTCTTTTTAGAATGATGCCATTACAGTTGATTTTTCATTTTGATATGTATGAGATAAAAAAAAAAAAAAAAGGAAGGGAAAAAACCACACTATTAAAATGAAGCACTATGAAGAACAGTTTTGCTTTGTCTTGGGTCTTATAGCTTTTGTTTTCCATGGACCTTATTCAGTTATGTTCTCTTTCTGAAAGCCATTTCACATGAAAAGTAAATGGAAGTTGTTTTGTAGCAAAAAGACCATTTAATTACTATCTGTGTATTGTGAAGAAGGCGGCTTGGTTTTCATCTATTTGTTACTATTGCCACCACACTTTTTGAAACAGCAAAACAAAACCAAACCCGTGCAAAACAACAAAACCAAAACCCAAATCCAATCCAGAACCCTGTGTGCTTTTGCCTTGTTTTTACTGCAGTTTTACAATGGTGTTTGTTGGCTAGCATATGGCATACTGAGAATGTTAGTGGTAAATTACCTTGACCTTTATAATGTTCTTAATTTTGGTTGGCTACTCATTCAACTCACCAACATTTACAGCAATATGCATTTCTGGGGAAGGCAGAGCTAGGTACTAAAATGGAAAATGTCAAATGCTCCTGTACTCCAAGGACATGCTAGACATTCAAATTCTCATACTTTATTATCATAGCAAAAGGCTGCAACAAGAGTAGGAAATAACCTTACATTAATCTACACACATGACAGATGGTAACAAAGAGGACAAATGGCACAAGCCAGCCTGTTATGACTTTAAGATGTTCATTTTGTGGTTACCTTCAGATGCTGCTCATTCTTTCTCAGATGAGTCATAAACAATGGAGTCACTGAAATTGATTGCCAGTCTGTACGTGATCTGCTCCTGCTCCTGCAGTCAAACCTGGAAGCCATACTTCAGAGTCTCCTAGTGAGACTGTACCTGCCATGCTCCAGTTACTCTGGCACTTCTGGATCTGCCTGTGATTACACTCCACTTCAAATAAAAGCACTGTTTCACTTCCACTCTCCTGTCCAGTTGTCTCCAATTCTCACTTAATAACTTGTTTTCTCATTTTCAGTCTGATCTTTTGAAGCTCACCTTGGTATTTTTTCTCCTCTCCTCACTTATTTGCACTAAAATGCTGGGGTCACATTCTAGAAAAAAGGAAATAGTTTCGAAGTGATCATGCATGTGCCATGAGTTAAAGGGGAAAAAACTGACATAGGAAGAATAAATGGCAGATTTCATGCTAAAAAATTAAAATTATGAATGTGATTTTAATGCAGATTAGTCGAACATGTAGGAAGACAGCAACATTGAGATAGTTCCTGCCTGAAAGAAGATACAACAGAAAGATTTTAAATTATGTTGGGTTTAAAAATTTCATATAGATTACAAGTAAGCAAAACATTTTTGTGCACCTTCCTCCTTCCCCTAAACGTAAAATATACATGCTGAACTGTAATGACATAATCAATTTAGAAAGACAAGGAGCAAACAGTGTATCAAATTCAGCAAGGAGGGAGTGCAGTTTGTAATTAACAGTTTGCCCTATTTATTTATTTATTTTCAGTTGTGACCTTGTTTGTGCTATCATGAAAAAGTATTAAAGTGGAAATAAACCTCTGTAATTTATCTTGCTGTATCAGAGAATGCAAACTCTATATCAAAGTACTCAGTCTCTGTCAGACCAGTACATTATTTCCCAGTCATCTTACTATTATTCTTAGCAGATAAAACAGATGAATATACAGGTCCTGTTATGAGTTCATAAGATTTTCATGAGACAATAAACCTCCAGCAGCAGTGAAAAAATGTCAGATGAAACCCACCCTAAGTAACGGAGTTTGTATTGTCACAGTAAGTGTTACTACAGCCAGTTTTAGCTTAAGATGCCTTTGTATTGCATTATATTGAATTTTGTGAAAAATATTGTGTGTTTATACATATAAGTTCTACAGAAATACAAATACTCTCTGTACAAATGCAGAGAGTGCACATATAATCTCATGTAACCTTATACATGAAGTTACAGAATCCCAGAATGGTTGAGGTTGGAAGAGACCTCTGGAGGTCATCTGATTCAACCCTGCTGCTCAGGGTCACCTACAGCCAGTGGCCCAGGACCATTTCCAGTTGGGTTTTGAATATCTTCAGGCATGGAGACTCATAACCTCCCAGGGGAACCTGTGCCTGTGCTTGGTCATCTTCACAGTAAAAAAGTGTCTCCTGATGCTCAGAGGGAACCCCTTGTGTTTCAGTTAGTGCCCATTGGCTCTGGTCCTGTCATTGAGCACCACTGAAAAGAGTCTGTCTCTGTCCTCATTGCACTATTGCACACTCTTTTCAAGTATTCATATACATTTATAAAATCCTTCCTGAGCCTTCTTTTCTCCAGGCTGAGTAGCCACAGCTCCCTCAGCCTTTCCTCATAGGAGAGCTGCTCCAGTCCTTTCATCATCTTCATTGAACTCTGCACTTCTTGTTGAACTAGATGAGGCTCCTTACCTTGCCTGACTGCCCTGTTGCAGTAATTGCACATACAAGAAACCGCACAATTTGATACATGACTTTCCTGCAAACTGATAACTAAGTTACTAAATTACAGAATAATATTTATGAAAGTCATGTCACACATGGTATATATGTAATTTGTGTAAATGGTATTTACAAGGGGCCTGTAGCCTGACCACCTTGGTTTATGTTCTTAACTTTAATAACCAACCAAAGTTAAATTGATTTGATATTTTCCTATGGAAAACCTAGAGAGCTATTTTATTTAGCAAAGGATCTGATCTAAAGAAAGTCTGGCAAGCAGTATCTTAGGGAATACGTTTCTCTTGAATAAATGTTCAGATCTTTTTGGATTAATCCTTCCCTTGTGCACCAATTTTACCATCTGGATACCCATTGATTGAATAAAATAACTTTGGTGTTAAAACAAGACTAACCATGGGAAAATCAGGTTTATCTGTCATCCTGTTAAGGGAACTTTTTCTTGCTTGTTACAGAGCAGGCATTTACATAAAAGCAATAGTTTTGCCACCATTAAACATGCAATTAAGCCTTTCACAAGCATTCAGCATTAGCCAAATCATCTCAACCCTGTTGAGTGTTTACATTAGGTTTATGAATGCTTTCCTTTCTGAACAATGTGTTAATCTTAATATCTTCTCTGAAACTGTTGTGTGCACAGTCAAATAGCTGCTCTGTTCCACACCAGGAGGTGAAGAAAGTGATTCTTGATAAATCCCGAGGGGGGAAGGTGTTAGGATCTACAAAATTATGTCTTGCTTTCATCTAAGATTGGCTCCAAGGACATCCTAGTTTTGCGAGGTGGTTTGTGGTATACAATATGGTAAGCTTACTCAGTTCATTTTTTTTTTTCATTTAAACACAGATAACATATGCATTATATTACATCTGTAACTAGTTCTGTAATGTACTGAGAAAATGATTGGTAGAGTAAATCTTGAAGAACCCAAATAGTATTACAATTTTATAGCCATATGTCTTCCGAGGATCAGCATAAGCATTTCTTATTGAACAAAAGTGTTCTCTTCAGATGGCAGAGATGCAGATATTCAAGCACTGATATCTACCCATAACTTTTCTGATCCCATCTTATGATTAGTGACTTTAAAACTTCCATCCTTATTTTAGTATTCAAAGTGGAAAAGCAAAAGAGAACCTAGGGTTGAAACCAACTTTTACATGGAAAGCAAAGAATATGTCTGGCATATTCCATACAACATAAAAATTATACAGATACCCACTTCCAGAAAAATGAACTGTCTTTGAAACTGTCAGGGAGAAAAGCTGGGCCCCATGTCAAGTTATGGTCCTAACTATAAAGGACTGGTTGAAGTACCTACCACATTACACTTTCTGTAATATCTCCTCTTTCCAGCTTTCCCAGAGAAGGAATAAAGTGTCATTTATTTCCTCAGTATATGTCTGTAGGGATAAAGATTAGGCCAGTAGTTACAATATTAATTCAACAAACTAGCTTTTGTTAGAAGTAGTCTAATGATGAAAGGAACTCTAGCCCTCTAACAAACTTTCAGTAATATTAAAGACATTTTTTCCTTGCCTTCTGGGGAAAGATTAATTCAGTCTTGTTGTAAGCTCACTTTCTCCTCTCCAAATCTCCTCTGAGGTATATGGAAATAGAAAACAGAAAAAAAGCAGCAACAGGAGATTGTTCTGCCCTTTCATAATGTCTTCTGTGAAAACCCTTGGACAAGACTGAAGAATTTTTACATCTGTAGAAAGAGAACACAGATACTGAGGGACAAGTGATTCATCAAGATCTGCAGAGGTAAAATAAAGTGGTGGTATCCGTAAAGGGTGAAGTTCTAAGCATTATCTTAGGTAAGAAAAGATAAGGTAAGGTCAGTAAATTGTCTGGGGGTAGACCTCTGGGTCTTCCTCTGAGGCCCTAACTGCCAGGTTGCTAGCCCTGTGTCAAGACCTGTGTGTTGGGTGGAGAGACACCACATACAGTCATGGGTACTAGCAGTTACCATATGGCTTTCATCCAGTGCACAGTTTGGTTTGTTGCTATCCCTACCTATCTGCCACATGCTGTTACTCCTATCCTTTGAGGTCCCGGACTTTTTTAGGAGGAGAGTTTCCACAGTCTGTTGCACAGTTTTCCTCTGAAGCAGGCACTAGTCATTAGTAATGGAGGGTGATCAGATGTGAACAGGTGAAGGGCAGGAAAAGAATTAAGGGACTAAAATTGAGGGAGGACTGGAAAGAAGTGTGAGGGATCTCTTTACTGAAAACTGGGTAAGTCAGTTTCCCCCAGATCTTCCAGTAATAGCTGTGATGAGAAAAGACAGGAGTTGGAAACACTGTTATGCAAATAAATACAGATGCAAACATTCATGCTGGGAAGGTAGAAAAATAAATAAAAATTCAAAGGAAGATTTTATTTATTTACTGTAAAAATGACGTTTGGCCATTTTCATACTTCCTGTGTCCTGAGCCAGAGTTTGGTCATTTTCTTTTTTTTTTTAATACTGAAATTTGTCAGTAAAGGCAAAGATCATGACTTAAGCCATAAGTTAATCATCTGATCAATCCTCTAAGAACTAACAAGACCCAAGGTACAAAAGCATAAGTTTCTATTCATCAGTTCACTCTGAATTAGATCAGATGACAGATGCTTTATTCTCTTTCTCTTTTGTTCTTTACTTCACAATGAAATAAAGGAAGTTTCAGTAGATATATTTAATATTCTTCATTACAACGACAAAATATATTAAGTTCCAAAAGTATATCTTTCACTTATGTAGCTCTGGTGCTGATTTCTTGCTTTACTGCACTTAGCTGTGTCATTCAAGAGTTATAAATTCTGAATTCTGAGTGACAAAATCAGCCTGACTTGCTATTTCAGCATCTGGTTTTAATTGCATTGTTGATTTTTTTCCCCTTTTTTGTTGGAAATTCAATAAAATGCTTGACCAAATTTTCAGCCATTGTAAACTGAGAAACCACAAGTAGAAGTACATGGATTTGCACCAGTTCAGACACAGGAATACCATATATTTTCCTGCAGACAAGCAATTAGAGAGAAAATATATTTTGAATCAGGTTTTATTTATTGATACTTTTACTTTGTATGGGAACACCACAGCAATATGAAACCTATTATGTTATTTCTTGTTTAAAAGGCTTCCTAAACTCCCTCTTGGACTGTAATACACTGTTATGATACAGTTATACTTCAGAATTAACTGTAGTGAGTGTAACCAATTTAGTACATAGTATTTCCCAGTTGAATTCAATGCTTTTTTTTCTCAAGTAAAACAGTTTCCATCCTGTCATTCAAGGATGATCAAACGTGTTTAACCAACAGCATTAGGTGTGGCCAGGGATTAGTCCTGATTTTCTTCCTGGGTCACCTCACTGGTACTTGATGTACAGGAGGTCTGAGCAGAACAACCCTCCTTTGGTGCACCCCCCAGGCTTAGCAGTGGTGTGACTCAGTCTTTGCTGAGGACTAGGAATTAAAAAAGGATGGCTGCTGAAGCTGTGGCTGGTGAGCCTTGGAGCAGGAGATATGACTTCCCAACAGGGCCTGACTGGTGACCTGTCAGGGCTAATGGTCTTGCTTTCTTTAGCTTGTGCAAGCATACATCTCCAACTAGAATAGTCCAGAAAATGTCAGTGAGCACACACACTTTACTTGGAGACACTTTGAAAAAATTTAAAGACATGATATAGGAGATGTTTTACAGCCTTCCTCAGAGAGTCCATAGAAGACTAGAAAAAACAGAAACAGGTTTCTTGGTTTGCACCGTTACCTGGATAAAGAAGAAGCAGAAGTATTTTCCCTTCCTTCAATACATTTCTTCTCTAAATGCTTGGGATTCAAATGATGTCATGGGAATTGTAGTGTTGTATTGCAGTGGCTTTTTACAAATACTCAAAATTACTTTAAAAATCAGCTGCCATTTTACTTACCTCGAATGAAACTAGATTGCTCCATTCAGTGAAACAAAACAACCTAAGCTTCCGAGAGATAACGCTGGTCCATGGGTCCACTTCCTTGCGGGAGTAACCCTGTAACAGAGTAGAGCAATCACATGGTCCTGGGTTTGGCAGAGAAAAAGAAGGTTTCTATCCACAGTTTTGTTCTTAGGAAACCTGAGGCTCCCAAATAAAAAGTCTCTGAAGATTCCTGAGATTCAGTATAAGAATGTAGTTAAAAATAAACCAAAACAAAACCACCACCCCAACACACATACTTGTTCACTTTAGGCTGTGAAGGGAGGAACTGGAACAGTCTCTAGGGTCAGCTTGATATCACAAATACCAACAAAACAAAAATCCTGGCACTGAACAGGAAAGTTTCTGTCACAAAAATAGATATTAGAGATTCTTTATCCCAAATTAAATCAATTCCACCCAGAGTGTGAATCTACTTCTAGGAACTGAGAAAACTGGAAAGGTGGAAGCACTTGATAGACTGACTGAAGCTGGAAATGGTTTAAAGAAACTCTCAGGTGTACTAAACCAGTGATGTCCCCCTCTCCTGTACAGGCCACATGGGTCCAGGGTCTACTTCTTAGAGCTCTGCAGAAGGTGACTAAAGGAAGCAAATGCCTGAAAACCACAGAGGAATCTGAAAAACTCTACAAGAGCCACAGCTCCACCAGGAAAAAAAAAAATTATCCTAAATCCAAATGTGTAAATCATCTGCATTAAGCAATTAGATCAGATGGAAATAGAGGTGATATGTGGATAACAGCAGGCAAAACCAAATGTAATCTTAAAGGCTTCCTAGTTAAAATAACAAAGGAATTCTCAGAAGGTAAATATTTAAGATCCTGTCAAGAAAACTGTAACAAAGGGAAAAGAACTAATTTTTAGTATAAAATCATCTAGCATCGAGGAGTATTACCTGACTCCACTGCTGTGAAAACATGAATCACTTAATGAGAACAATTAGGATATGAAATATTGTATTGTAAGTGCAGGGACCAGTTACTTTTCAAGACTTTTTCTTCACACTAGAAACCAGTCAACTAAGTGCTCAGTTAATCTAGTAAAATCCATTGCTGGATTTTTTTATAGTCATTCCGTACAGGTATTGGCCTTGTGATAAAACTGCAGGTTATGACACAGAGTTCTGCTCATAGGTAAAAAATTTCTGAAAGGCTGAAATTATACTTTCAGGTAAAAGACCCCAAAAAGATAAATGGTCCCAACATAGGTTCTCTCCTGACTTGGCAATAGCTCATATCTGAGAAGCTTCACAACCAGAAAACATTAAAATGGCTTCTTCTGTACAAGAAAAGGGAAAGAAAACAGCCAGGACAAGCAACCAAGAGGAAAGGAGAGAACGTAATTAAGGAGGAACATTAAAGGGCTTCTATGACAATTACAATCCTAGGAATTTTCTTTTTAAAAAAATTATTGATATCAAGCAGTGTCAGTACTGACTCTACAGCAGCAGTTTTACATAGAGTAGGTAAGAAAACAGTGCAATGATTTATCACATTCATCAGTGAGGCGGATTCAGACTCAAGAGGTAACTGTGGATAATGTTATGTAGTAGTATAATGTACCACAATAGCTTTTTTTATCCTTATTGTATAATGAACAATATATTTCTGCTGTGAATATAAGACTGGACACACATGGAAGAAATTGATTCCTATTGCAGAGCGGTGTAGAAACACCTCATGAATAAACAAATTTATTTTCTATCTTTAGCATGGGTCAAGAAGAACATGTCATCTTATTTCAGTCTAAGGATGCTGATTGTATTTAAAATAGCAAATGTTTTCAACAGTAACTTTTAAAGCTGCTAATAAAAAAAAAAATAAAAAATCCCAAAGTCTTGACGAAAAGTAAAGTTCTGTGGAAAGTGATTGGTAGGAAAGTATGTCGTTTGCCACCCAAGAATGATTTTTCACTGAAGGAGTAAGCTAAGAAAACAAAATGAAAACGGGATGCCCAGATAGCATACAATCACTAAAAATATGCTGGCTAAATGTGAGAATGCTATAACTGGATTAGCATTAAAAGGAAAAGAAACAGTGAAAACAATAATTTAGTGTTTGATAAGAAAGCATTATGGTATGTGAAGGAATATAGACTTAGATTAATGACAGCTTATACTCCTTTGTTTCAGTGCATCAGTTCAAACAGCAAAGACTAGTTTTTAAAAAAGCTATCAAAACTTCATTTTTAAACACTGTCTCATGAAAAAATAAAAGATGTATGAGATGATGGTTGGCATAAGTAGAAATTTTATGTGTTGCAAACAGAAAATATATAAGAAGTTCAATTACACTGATTTCTAGATAGTTTCTATTTGAAAAACCCCACCCTCTTGAAAGACAATAATGTTAACATTTATATAGATGAGTGCACAGGCAAAAAATAGCACCATTATCTTGGAAGAAATGCACAGATTTTCATTTGAAGATATAATTTTTGCAGATGAAATATATTAGACTATCAAAATAAGCAGATACACTCTGCTGCCAGTAAAACATAGCATAAAGTTTGGGAATGGAAATTCTACATCCTGGGAGGGAAATATAAATCTCCTTATTTTCCTACCCTGTTAAAAAAAAAAAATATTTTATGTATTAATACACATGCTCTTTCATGGCCATGAAATTACTAACAGTCATAGAAAAAATATTAATATTCTTCTAAATGATACATAACAACAAATATATAATAGAATACAATCAAATCTGTTTGTTGAATGATGATGTGACAGAGTCACATTTTCAAAGTGCCTGAAAATTTCTGAAAGATGCTTATATGCCTAAATCTTTCATGTTTTGTTTCAATGCATTTTGGAAGTTTTGTTTTGAGGAGTTTTGGGTTTATATCTAGGACTTTTGATTTCTGGAAATTCAAGATGCTACAAAACTGTGTATCCCACATTGTTACCAGAATTATACAAATGCATCCCCTGCAAAGCTCAGAGAATATAACTTGGGTAAACGAACTGTGTAAATCCATGAATTTGTCAAATAATTCAGAAACATTGGGGAAAATAACTCAAACACAGGAAGAAAAGGGTATTTTGAAAGTTATTAATTCTGGAATTATAATGTAGCAGGTAAGACACCACACAATATTAGAAACAAATATTTTAAGATAATAAAAAATATTAATAGGAAGAAAAAGAATGATGACCAAATAAAAACTGTATATGAGAAGTTTAAAAGTTTGTTTTTGTTCCCATTTATACTTAAGGGAGAAATTGTCTAAGGAATACAGTATACCACGGACTAATAATTAATGTGGTGGAAGATAGCATGAACCAAGTGAGGCAGAAAAGGACCTTTTTGTAAATGGTGTGACATCTATTGTCTAGACTGCCATATGTGTTGTAAAATGGTTCCCAAAATTGCCCATTTGTTTAATAGTTTCCTAGAATCCTCTTAAATTCCAAAATCAATGAACAATTCACTGAAGTTGAAATCCAACAAAGACAAAATTGATTTCACCTCTCATACATCTGTGTCTGTAGTAAGTACTAATGCCCAGCTATTTGTCTAAGGCTTGTTAATAGCTTCAACTCCTAGTTGCTTAATTAATTGAGACCCAAATAATTTATTCCAGGAAATTCTAAATAAGGGATAATAATAAAATCATACAGAGATAGAGATACTGTTAGGGAAAACTTGAGAACTTCAGTGGCCCACCTATACGCCTTTTTAGTAAGCCATCCTGAGGACAATAATTCTACTTTGACATGCAGCGAGAAGATATTGTCTGTTAAAAGCTGATCATATCAGACTCTATCAAAACGCATGTGAAACAGAGTTTGACCCCTGCAGCTCAAACAGTAGCTTGTATAATCTCCTCTTCTGTTGGATAACAATATAGGCACATAATGAACTCTGAACATAATTAGTCAAGAGAAAATATGTAATGAGGAACATTACAAAAAACATTAAATATAGTTATTGTACCAATACAATACGCTTATTTATAAGTGGTTAAATCAATGTATCATAGAATCATAGAATAGTTAGGGTTGGAAAGGACCTTAAGATCATGTAGTTCCAACCCCCCTGCCATGAGCAGGGACACCACACACTAAACCATGTCGCCCAAGGCTCTTTCCAACCTGGCCTTGAACACCGCCAGGGTTGGAGCATTCACAGCTTCCGTGGGCAACCTATTCCAGTGCCTCACCACCCTCACTGTGGAGAACTTCTTTCTTATATCTAATCTAAACTTCACCTGTTTAAGTTTAAAGCCATTACCCCTTGTCCTACCACTACAGTCCCTAACGAAGAGTGCCTCCCCAGCACCCTTGTAGACCCCCTTCAGATACTGGAAGGCTGCTATGAGGTCTCCATGCAGCCTTCTCTCCTCCAGGCTGAACAGCCCCAACTTTCTCAGACTATCTTCATACGGGAGGTGCTCCAGCCCTCTTATCATCCTCGTGGCCCTCCTCTGGACTTGCTCCAACAGCTCCATGTCCTTTTTATGTTGAGGACATCAGAATTGGACACAATACTCCAAGTGAGGTCTCTCAAGAGCAGAGTAGAGGGGCAGGATCACCTCCTTTGACCTGCTGGTCACGCTTCTTTTGATGCTGCCCAGGATACGGTTGGCTTTCTGGGCTGCAAGCGCACACTGAAGCTGACTCATGTTAAGCTTCTCATCAACCAACACCCCCAAGTCCTTCTCCGCAGGGCTGCTCTGAATCTCTTCTCTGCCCAGCCTGTAGCTGTGTCTGGGATTGTGCCGACCCATATCAAGGAATTAGCAAGTGTAGAAAGCCATTTATAGATTAAAAAAAAAAAAGAGTGATGAAGTTTCATATTAGTTCTGTTTAATATAAAATTAACCGGTTTTTTTTTTTTTTTTTTTGCTATTCCACTTCAAAGTAAGTCTGGATAGATGCAAATTAAGTGAGGATAGCAACTTCACTCAGGACATAGTAGGTGAATTATAAAGATTTGTAAAAGTATAATTGTTACATTGTGCCGGCCAAGACAATGACTACCCAAATGACTTAGGTAGAAAGTTTCTTAATCAGACTTTTCAGATTATAAAAAAATAAAAGAGGGCAATAGCCTGCCCTCCCAAAATGCCGAAGGAAAAGAACATCTCCTCTCCTTTACTAAATGCAACAGAGTCTTGTGATTCCTTTTCTGAAAACATATGTTTTTTATCTAGAATGACATGTTTCTTTATTACATTTGCCTCTGGAAAAAGAAATGCTAATAATGATAATTATTATTTGTTATTGTTATATTAATATTATTTTCTGGGTAAGAATCCTTTTAATTGTGTTTGTGTGGGCCTATTTCTACAACTTGAACCCAGAATCCTTACCAGGCTACCTGTTCTCTCAGGAACTCTGTCCTTCAGAGGTTCTACCAGTGATTTATTTTGCATAAGTTAAATTCATATTTTCCACTTGATCTCATGTAAGTCTACCTTCCCATGAACTTCATTGAAGGTCAAGCAGAAAGTTTTGTGTTTGATGTACTTGCATTAACTCTTACAACATCCGTTACTGGGCACTTCAAAAACCCTACTCAAAAGCAGACAAATATTGTAATCAAAACACTATAGGTGTCCTAAAGTAATTATTACAATAGACGATGAAGAAATTACTGTAAATATATTCAGATGGTAAATGGGGACTGTGTTTTTACAGTTTTTATCTTTAAATTGTTTTAATATTGCTATTAATATTGTTATTCCTTATCTTCTATGAAATGTAAAATTGGCCATATCCGAGGAAAATGGTGAATGTAAGTCCATTTGACACAGAAAAAGCTGTATTAACTGTAAAAGTCTATGCTTTGAAATGCTTTCAAATTGTATCTCTTCTGAACTACAAGTCTAGAACAATTCGCTTTAAGTCAGCCTAGCACAGTATTGCAAACAACACCAAAATCTAGTTCCACTTACATTTATCTGCAGACTACAGATTTCTGTGGAGTTAGAAGATTTTATATAGATTTGTCTCCTTACTAGTTAGAAAATAAAAACCCCTTCTGCTTCAATGCATATGGTTTTAAAAGGAGTTATATGATATAAGAAATTTTTATGTAGAATTAATTTAGAGTACTTAAAATACTAATAATTCTTAGAACCTGTATCCTTTTGGATATTTTTTCAACACTTGACATTGAAAAGTTTAATAGACAAAAAAAAACTTTAGAAAAGTCATATAGATTTTTACATTTGATTTCTTAAAATAACAAGTCAGTTCAAAACAGAATATTGATTGCATGAGAGAGATTGCAACTTGATTCTACTACTGTAGTGTAAAACTGCTAGGCAGATTTTATTGTGAGTATCATGCTTTAGTAAATACATCTTGAAGAAATGGTATTTAGTTTCCTGAGACAGTGCCAATTTCCATTTCTAATGCCAAGAAGTTTGTGTAAAATAAAAATAATAATAAAAAAATAAAACAAAACAAACAAACAAAAAGAAACAAAACCAACACCCTGATTTCTGTGCTAGTCCTTTTGTCTTTAGTTAGAGTAACAGTTATTCCTATCTGTGTTATTAATGTCGTCACAGTTAACACATGCTGTAGACGCTTGCAATGTCAGGGAAGAAGATGAATTTTCCAAATGTATCAAAAAGTACTTAAAGCACTGAAGCACTAAGTGCATGCAAAGCCAAAGGTTATAAACGTTTGGTATTCAAGCAAGTATTTACTGTGTTTGAAGGCTAGGTGGCATAGTGAGCCAAACACATTACTGACATGTGAAGACTCGGGTTCAGGTTGCACCTTTCTTGCCTGACAGGAGAATGAGAACGCTGACAAGAGAGCACCTACCAATTCAGAATTTACTGGGCTCAGATAATCAGCTGTGCCTATCATAACACAGAAAAGGAACATATACACACACGCCTCAGCTGAACAGCAGAAATCTCCAGCTGTAGGAGGTATTTTCATTAAACAAACAGTTGAGATCACATAAATGTATCCTCAGAAACAAATAGAAAGAATCTGACTCAAGCTTTGACAGAGTTACCTAAACTCTGATACTTGATGTTTCAAGTAGATGCAGAGACTAACAGTGTCTCAGAGTTTGGAACTGGTGAATCTAACACCTATGGAAGTACAATTAATGGGGGAGGGATGGGAAGTACCAAAAATGTGCTAGAGTGATATGTTAAGAAAAGCAATGCTTTCCATTCCACAATCTTAAAAATTTCATATCAAAATGTCTAAGGAGAATACAACTGTACTGATATCTTAAACCAAGAAATTCCTAGGTTTACCTAGGTAACCTACAGGCTGTCTATTCTAAAGAGGAATGCATGTAGGCAAGCAAATTATTCACTATGAACATGAAAAAACCCAAATAAAAATATATTAAAATGTTATTTTAAGAAAATGCGTATTTTGTAATTAGGAAGAAAAACAGACCTGAAAACACCTTACTATTGTTCCTGGATGAACCCCAGTGAATACTAAAAAACCCAACTTCTAAACTTCAATGTACTCTTGGAAAGGTCAGATAGTATTGATAGATCAAGATCTGAGAACATTTCCATAAAAACATCATTCTCTGTAAACTGCTGTTGCTCACTGTGGTGGTTTATTGTTTAGATAACACATATGCTTGCAGATAAAGTACCCCTAATCCAGAAAGAGCTAATTTGCCAACAAAAAATATTTCTAGAGAAGAAGATTAGGTATCTGAGGATGCCTAGTCTTGATATCCAGTAAAAGACAGTCTGACAAGGAAGGGGAAAAAAAAACAAACAAAGAGGGCAGAGATGGAGCAGTGGATTCTGTCTAGAGAAGTCAGCATTTATTATTTCTTCCTCTTTCTACAACTAATCCCAATTCAGCCTACAACAGCCATTCTAGAGGGTATGCAAATGAGGGTATGAATGAATTATTAATTGCAACTCTTGCTTGCCCATAACGATTAATTCTATTTTAAATGAGGCCTCAATCCAATAAGCATTTGTGTTTTCCATGTCCTAACTGGTAAAAAAATACATTTGATCTTCCCCAATATTCACTGTTTCCTGTGAATGATGCTAAACTGCTTAAAATGTTTTTCCTAAGTTGCATATTTGCACAGGTGAGCTTGTGTGAGCTGGTCATTACCTTTATTGCTCCAAAGTCACTGGTTTCAGCTCCATCTCAATGGTGCTGAAACAGCTGCATTTTATTCCTTCCTTCCTGTTAACCAGATAAGGAGAACTAAAGCCAACCTGAACAGAATTGTTAAATTTGTTAAATCAGTTCACTACTACTCTTAAGCTCTGAAGTGCACAGTGTCTAGTAGAACTGGGTCTTTGATTTTGATGCAATGTTGTCACATTCATGGAAAAGTTGACAAAAGCACATACAAATAGATTGTTTAGATTCCATCTCAGCATGTGCTGCCTTTGATGAAGACAGCACAGCCTTGACAGAGAGTTAAGATAAGTCAATGTCTTGTACATGCAGTCTTGTTTATGTATTTTCATTTGACTGATAATTTCCATGGGTAACTTCATGAAAATAAAAAAAATTAAACTTTTAACTCACAGAGCATGCTAATCTCTTTAATGCTGTTGCAGTCTATTGAGTTTTACTTTAGGTACAAATATGGCTGCTGTGTAATCAAATTTCATCTGGAGAGCTAGAAGGGAAAAAGAAAAAAAAAGAAAAAAAAGGAAAAGAAAAAAGAGCATCCACTATACAATAGAGGAAAATAATCACAGCCAAAAATGTGTTTTGTACAAGAGCTTAAGCAACTACCAATTCCTTGGAGCCTGTCTATGATTGCTTGCTGCTAATCATCAGCAGGTCATGCTTGTTCTCTTCCTCTTTGAAAATAATGAAGTGCAGCAAATTATTTTAGTATTATAAGTCTATGTCAGTATCATACCTTTTCCCCCCAAGCTGAGCAAGGAGATGTTTGTTTTTTTCTGACTCTCAAATAAAGTACTCCAAGATCATTATTTGTACAGAAGGCTTTACATAAATCTAAGTCTTCTACTGTGATCTTTTTGTTTGTCCATTTTATTTTTTTTTTATCATTATCAAAGCAGCAGTGCTTTGGATTAATGCATCACCACAAAGCAATCCAATTTGTGCACCAGTCTTTGAAAATGCCAGGGCTTTTGCATTCCTTTTTGCTAGTAAAGTGATAAGAATATAAGCACTTATGAACAAAATAATCAGTATATGGGGCTTTGCTGATAATCTTCCTATGGGATAGGAAAAGGAAGCCAGACTCAGATATTTCTGCAGCATTGCCTGTATGTTTGCAAGGAGTGTACAACACAGTTCTGTGATTCCCTGTACACAGGCAGAATCAAGCACTCCAGGAATCGGCCTTCTACGTGGAACTTGCTCCAAACTTTTTGTCAAGGTCAAACTAATTCAGCCATACCTCACTCTTCTTTCTTTGGGAAATCTCTGCCCACAGGATTCATTTCCTTCTTTCTCTCATTTCCACAGACAAGTCCCACTTCTTGGTGCTTTAAGTCAAGCAGAAGAGAAAGACTAGTCAACTGCATGGGCCAGATTCTGCTCCAGCTTGCAATGGTTCTAATTATTTTGGCAGCCAGTTTTATGAAGAAATGTAACTGCTCTTTTTACATTGATCCTGTAAAAAATTGTGTCCCATCAGGAGGGTTAAAGAGGAAACAGTAAGAGACAAAAAGATAATGCTCCTTGGTTTCAACCAGCACTGCAGCAGAAGATGAAATGCTGAGAAAACTCACTGGCTTCCAGGACTAACACTGAAGATGGTAAATACTCTTTAGCCTGTGTTTAATTTCTTTTTGCTGTGGCTTCAACAATATGCCATTCAGTTCTAAACACAGCCAGAAATAAAGCACTCTAACTTTTAATATCCTACTATGTAGCTCTTATTGTAAATAGTTAAATGTACCGGACCTACATGAAAGCATGTAATCATGTAAAATAAGCACTGAAATGCACTGAAAGAACAAGTTAAAGAAAAAAAAAAAAAAAAGAAGATGCAAAGTTATTTGAAAGATGTCAGTTTTATGGAAACTACACAAATCTGACACGTCTGATTTAACACATCTGACAGTAAAATGTCCTTCCAGAGAAACTAATACATTCTCGTAATTTCAAAGTATGAATGTATCTCTGATTGTCCAAGGTGCATTAAGAAAGATAACCTAACTAAATTACAGCTCCACTGAAGAAATTTTGTCACTGTTTTAAACAACACTGACATTTCATCCATTTTCAGTGATTTTGAACTGGCGTTGTCTACAAAAAAGAAATTATCTCTACTTTCTCCATGTCTTTCAGAAACAAAACCATTCTTTAAAAATTGTCTTAGCTTTACTATCAGAATACTGTATCTCAGAATATAAAAAACTAATTCAGAAAATTATTTTTTCATTCATTTGTTCTCATAAATTTCGTTTACGTTTGATTTTTTTTTTTTTTACATTTAATTACATAAATCTGCCCTTAAGGCAGATGTCAAGAAAAAAAAATAATCAAGCCTATTTGTTCCGCTTCCACTCTTTCTTTGGCCTAAAAGGTGTTACTGTGACTTAAAAAACAAAATCATATTGTGATTTAATTAACAATTAAGACTTAATAAACCTACAAATCTGATGTATCTTTAATACACACAAATTGATGATATCATTTATATGAAATGCGATGATACAGTAGAAAATATTCTCAGCATATCATCTCCAGACTTGAATACTAAATGGATGCACTGGTGTTGCAAAAACTATCTATTTGGGGATTTCAGTGTTAACTCAGAACCTCACTGAATTCTTGGGTGCCATCATGTTTAGAAACCAGTCTTAAACTCTAAAAAGTTTTACAGATGGGGCCAGCTGGATGATAGCTAAAGCAGTATGACTTAGGTATAGATGCCTTTGTCAAATCTTTTTCTCTTTTGGCAATAACGATGCTTACTACAAAAATCAGGCCTAGAAACACAAGGATGTCTCTGTGCCCAAGAAAATGTAGATGCTGGATATGAGTCAGGCTTCTCTTTTCATCAGGATTTGATTCTAAAACTAATTTCTTACATCTGGGATCTGCAGACACAAAGCCTGTGTGTTTGGTCAGAATACTCTCCTTACAGAAGAAAAAGAACCGAAGTAACAGTAAGAACATTAGTTATACTGTAGTGTTTTAAAAAACATGGAAGAAGAGACTTAGATTCATCCAGAAGTCAATTACGATGCAAAAGCGAAGGAAACATTGGCTGCCTCCAATTGAAAGAGCTGATTTGGGGTATTTTTTGGTTTGGTTTGGTTTGTTTTGGGGTTTTTTTTTGGCATTTTTTTGTGAGGTTTGGCAGTGTTTGCACTGAGTTACAGAGCCAAAAGTATATTCTGTTGTATACCATATATTATATATGCCAAACATTTTATCACAAATGCACATCTTCAGAGAATCCCTCTAGAGGCATTTCAGTACTACAAGACAGTAAGAATTTCTGCAAGACGCACAATTTCATGAAAACTTTTAATGTAGTTAATAACTACCAAGTTTTTTCACCTCTTAGAACTTCAATTTCACCTTGCACACAAATTGTGAAGGCAATGTGTGACTTAGTGTCACGCTGTCACCCCGTGTATCTGTCTGCAATACACATGTTACTTCTTTCTCTAGCTTTCTAGCTCTAGCTCAGATATTTACAGGAAAGCATAGTACACTTGGAGGTGGCCCAGGAGATATAGTCATATTGCCTGGTCCTTCTCTGGCAAGTAAACCAATCACCCATGGAAAATCACCAGATGTCAAACATGCATGCACTACTGTACTGTAAGCCCACACATGTAATGATGACTGGTGTATGAGTCTTAAATAATAGGACTAAAGAAAAATGAGTCTATGCACTAATAGAAGCAGCAAGAAAAAAAAAACTAAATCTCCAGAACCTCTTCCTTTTGTCACTGTATCAATATTCGACAATATCTGGAAAATCAATTTCTATTTGTTACAAAACTAAATCCTTATCACGAGGGGAGGAAGCAAAAAAAAAGTCAAAGTAGTCTGTCTCAGACAGAATTTACATTGTGTCAGATAAAATTCAGAAACATGTGCATAAAGGAAAGAAGAGCAATTCGGAGAAATAATGAGTGGTCTCCCAGAAAAAGCTTCTTAATGTTTAATCAAGGTGCAGTATATAGCAAGATTCCCTCAGAGACAACACTCTTTTAAAGCATCTGCAGAAAAAAATCCCTTGCTTGCCTCATTTTTTGAAGAAAAATAATGACTTTCAGCATCTTTTTAGGCAGGTACAATGATTGTGAAAACATTCCCAGCAATTCTATCCAGCACCAGTAATGGCAAAAGATGGACTAGATGAACTCTAAAGGTCCCTTCCAACACAAACTATTCTATGACTGTGAAAAACCATAGTGGCAGATACTGTTATTTTATAAATTTCTTTACATTGTAGAACCAAACAATCAAAGAAAAAACAAAACCAAAAAGTGTACACAGCATACATTTGCAGGAGTGACCTCATCCCTACTCAGCACTGTTTCAGAACCATAAAACTTTAAAGAAAGACTTGGCTGTAATGCTGGCGTTTGTGCAGACACAGCACAAGGTCATGAGCCAAGCAAAATGGCTGTCAGCGTTATTCCCACCAAGTTAATTAATTATTCAGGCTGTGATGGCTGCAGCAGAGCTGTGCTTTATCTTGTGCATGGCCAGGCTTTTCATGGCAAGGAGTAAGGAAATTTTCTCCCTCTTTACAGAATGCAGAAAAAGGTCAGGCACAGTTCCTATTCTTAGCTCAGCATCAAGATTACATGCTTTCTGGAGGGTGCATGAAAGTAAAGAAGAATAGGCATGTGCTGATTTGGGAGGGGCTTCTGGGAGTGATATGCTGAGTAGACAGAAGAGGAAGGAATGTGTATGTCCTCTAAGGAATAGACATGCTTTGATTCAGTGCACTGCCATATATTCCAATATTATGCCTTATTTCCCTGTGAAACTCAAGAAAAGGAAGTCTGTGCCCCATTGAGTATCTAATTCAGCTGAAGACACAAAGTCAAGATGCTACAATTAGAAGAAGAGGAAAAAGATGCCATAGAAGAAACTTTATGACTAGATGGTTGCATTGGCTAGTAAGGCATTGTTTCTTACCTAACCTAAATCGTAGACTAGTATGAGACCAAGATAACAGGTAAATGAGCAAAACCAGATAAAGTAATAATTTAATCAGTTTCCGTTAGTGAGAAGTAACTTCATTTTTTTGGTGTTTATTTAGAACTGACAAACACAACAATAAAAGCTTCTGTGAGAACTTCATTTGTACTCTTCTTGGCATTTCTTCAGAACTTTTTTTTAATGACAAAATCTAATTTTTTTTTCTAGTGCAACTTTTAATTGGCATTTAAAATTACATTTTAAATGAGAAATCACTTTTTTTTTCATAAAAAGTTATTGGAAAAAATTATCATTATGTCAAGTAGGGCTAGAGTGCAGGATTTCTATTTTCAAAATTTGGACTTTAAACCATGACACTGTTGAAAGGTAAAAGTGAGATGTGACTTTTGAAAAATGTAATACAAAGTGTCTGTGTTGGGTATCAGTAGGTACAGACCATCAACCGCTTTTTGTACTATTGCATCAGCTGCAAGTAGCATGGTCCAGCTACTAGAGTGTAGGCTGGACATAAGCTATGGGTTGGAGATAGTTCTACCTTTGCCTCTGTCTCCTGAGCTAGAGTGCTGCCATCCTTACAAGTCTAAACATATAACCAACAGGAGCTGTTCTGCCAGTGTGTCAAGTGAGCAGATTTCCACAGCTGGGATCTGATCCTGTTGATTAGACCATGCTGACTAAAACACAGCATCTGCTCACTCCTTATGAATTTTTAACACTGTGACTCTACATTAACATTTAATTAGAGCTTGATTATATTTACTAGACTTCAGGGTAAACCTTTTAAGCAATGAAAAGTTAGTGTTTAATAATAAGTACATGGAAAAATAAACCTGTTTCTTTAATACAGTTTTGTCTTTTTACTTCTTTGCCTTTTCCCAGAAATACAATATTTACTGGAGAAAAAGGAGGATTCATTAGCTTTCACCTTGTGAGGCTACATACATCAACCCCAAATTGTCACACATAAATGCAGAGTGGAGTGAACTTCCAGAGGAGGAAAAATTGAGTCCTTCTATAAATGACTTGTAATAGTCACGCATTTCAGCAGTGAATCAAGTCTTCCTATTTCATCTGATCTCAGATCTTCATGTATGAACTTTGATCTCTCCCCACTAGACCTCCCTCTCAACTTTCTGTTCTGGGTTGGTTTTTTGTTTTGTTTTGGTTTGTTTTTTTTTTTTTTTTTTTGTGTTTTGTTTTTTTAAACTCTTAGGATCTATTTTTAGTTTATTCAAATCCCATGTATGAAAAGTAGTTTCATTTACTGCTCTTATTTTTGGCATAATAAAATTATAGGGATGGAATCAAAATCATAGGAATCAAAGGACAATTCATGTTGGGATTGACCTCAGGAGGTCTGTGATGCAACTTCTTGCTTACAGCAGGGTCAGCTGTGAGGTAAGAACAGGTCGTTCAGGGCTTTGTCCTGTTGGGTCTTGAAAACCTCCAAACATTTGTATTTCCCACTCTGGAAAATCTGTTCCTTTGCATGACTGGTTTGGTTCTTTCTTGGGTTTTTTGTTTTTTGTTCTTTTTTTTTTTTTTGTCCTCTTCTCCCTCGATCCTAAACATCTCTCTGTTTCAATTCATTATCCCCTATCTCCCTACCACATGTTGCAGTGAAGAGCTGCCTTCATCTTCTAGGTACTTTCCTCACAGGTATTGAAGACTGCTAATGGATATCCTGAGCTGACCCAGTTTATCAATGTCTTTCCTGTATTAGAAAGTTGAAAAAACTAGATGTAATATTCTAGATGTGGCCTAACAAGAACTGTGTAAAGTGTTACAACTGCTTCCCTCAGTCTACTGTCTATGGTCCTTGTAATACAGTTCAGGATGATGTTAGGCTTCTCTGCTGCCAGGGCAGGTAGCTCTGCAGGACTGGGGTAGCTGTTTCATGGGTTTATCAGGATCAAGGGCCACTGACACAGCTCCTTGCAAGACCAAGTGCAGAAAGGACTTCATCAAGAAGTCCTCACTTTCTTGAAATGACTATTATTTTCAACATACTAAAAAATGCTAATATCATCACCTGCATTCTGGCATTTTGCAGAATTGTCGTGGTTCAAGCCCAGCCGGCAACTTGGAACCACGCAGCTGCTCGCTCACTCCCCCCCTTTTCCTTCCTCCCCCCGCTCCCGGAGGGATGGGGAGGAGAATTGGAGGAATGTAACTCCCACGAGTTGAGATAACAGCTCTCCAGTAACTAAGGTATAATACAAACCACTACTGCTACCAATAATAATGATACGAGGAATAACAAGGGAAAAGGACACAACTGCTCACCACCCGCCGACCGATACCCAGCCCGACCCGAGCAGCGATCTGGGCCTTCCGGGTAACTCCCCCCAGTTTATATACTGGGCATGACGTGCTGTGGTATGGAATACCCCTTTGGCCAGTTTGGGTCAGGTGTCCTGTCTCTGCTTCCTCCTGGCTTCCCCTCCTCTCTGGCAAAGCATGAGACTGAGAAAGTCCTTGGTCAGAGTAAACATTACTTAGCAACAACTAAAACCATCGGTGTTATCAGCATTGTTCCCAGACTGAAAGTCAAAAACACAGCACTGCCCCAGCTACTAAGAAGGAGAAAAAACGACTGCTGTAGCTGAACCCAGGACAAGAATGCATGCAGTTATTTTTTCTTATCAGAGCTGTATTTTGACAGAATATAAACTTGCTGTGACTGGATGCTGGCATGCAGCCACATGACTTAGTAGGTACTGCACTGTCTACCACACTAGGAGGAGCATTGGGGAATGGCACTGATACTGCTGCTCACTGGTCAGGAGCTCTAGGCTTTATGCTCATTATTAGGAAATGTGACAGGCTGCTTCCCAGAGTGGTAGTACTGTTCGGCAGGTATAGAGGCTAAACATGATTTACCTCCCCATTTAGTTACTTGAGAAAAGCAGAAATAAACAATAACTCAAGTAGCACAAAGTTTCCTGTTGGAAGATACTCTGGATAAATGGGTAAATGCAGTTTTGGATGCTCTGGGTGTGGCCAAAGGAGAGTAGTATAAAGTCCAGCTGCAGGTCAGTACATTGCAGTCAGCTTTGCTGCCCTGTAGTCTCACTAGGGATTCAAATTACACAGTATGTTACCGTTCTTATCTGTGCGACAGATATCAGATATCAGTTCCTGATCATCCTCCAGAAGCAAGCCCAACAAAGATGATGAAACTGCTTGTGTGGGAGTTCAAGAGCTGTCCCTCACTTCCCCAGCTGCAGAATGAACCTGCCTCTGTGGCTCCCGTTGTCTTTTCTTTTGACTCCGCATTTTGTCTGACCCCCCCTGGCCCACTGCTCAACACCACCTGCTCATTCTCAATATTCATTTAAAAACAGGCAGCAAATATGACCGACTCAGAACTGATGTAGAAGCCTGTATTCCCAGCAGAAAGAGAAGTTGTTGCATTAATCATAAGAACAAGGAGCAGTGTAAAAGTGCTAGCAGTGTGAAAGAGGCAATCACGTGGACATTGTAACCAGGTAGACAGGGCAAGAAAGGGCACTTCCTATTGACTCTGATGTCTGGTTTGTACTCAAACTGATCTGTAAACCTGACCATCATACAGGTAGAGTAATGACACCCATTAACCTTCACATTATTGTGAGGTAATGAACCACTTTCAGATTTCATCATCTCCTATGGAAACACTCAAGTTCCTGCAGATCAGGTCTGAGTGCAGGAGTGTGGAAAATCTCATTCTGTATTGCACTATCTGGAAAGACAGTGTCATGCCACAAGAAGAGTGTTGTTAATTTACATAAATATGATGCACATTATTTGTCTGATAAAAATCTGTTTTATTATAGGTACTCTGGATGGGGAAAAATGGTATTTCCTCTACCTACAGCAAGTTATTCTTTCATATGACAGTAATGCTAAATTTTCAAGAAGGCATGCTTCATGCTTCTATAAGGTTTTGTGAAACTAGTACATACATTTTTCTTTTTTATTTCACCTGAATATGATATAAAAAACCCCAGAACTACTGCAAATCAGGAACTCTAATTTTTTGTTGTTGTTGCTTGGTGTTTTTTCTTTTTCTTTCCTCAAGCACAAAGCCCATTTTTATAAAATACGAAAATTATCATTTTTATTATGATAATGTGCGGAAATGCCAGCCAGTAATCAGGCTTCCACAATAAATCCCTGTAGATACACACTGTAAATGCTTCTCTAGGTATACATGCACAGATGCGTGGTGTTAACAACTGGATTAAAAACTAGTTTACATGGTGAGGAAGCTTTGAACACCGTGTCTGATATTCAGCATCCTTCTAAATGACATTCACACTCTTATGATCTTCTCTCTTTCTTAATCCTTAAAAAAAAGTCACCCCAAATCCTCAACTGTGATACTTTGCAATTAATCCCTGCAAGTATCAAGATATTAACTATACAGATTTGACTGTAAAAATATGATGAAATGGGACTATCTGAATGACATGTGCTATTGATCTTGTTAAGGTCTGGGGCATATGGAAACCCAGTGAAACTATGTTTATAAGGTTAATAAAAAATGCCCTATCTCACTTCTACCAGCCTGATGTCTGAAAACTTACTAAACTTTGCATCTTCTGCATCTCTGTGTGATAAAGAGGTGAGCTGCTGAACAGATGGTGAATAAATGGCTCTCACTTTTGCTGCTTTCACACTTCCCAGAAGCAAAGCTGGCAAATTGTATTTGGAGCCTGGAATGTGATTTCTTTATTTAAACTACATGCTTAGCACTAACAAGGGAGCACTCAGGAACATTAATTCAAACATGCAGAGTGTCTCACTCTGGGAACTGTGTTCAGCCTTTTTAAGAATTTATTATTTCCGGAAAATAATCTTCATTGTATCTGTGTGCTAAAAACATAGCCATTGTTTCTTCATTCTGGTGTCAAAAATTACTAAAGTCACTACACACATACATATATACACAAACATATGGGCATAAATAAATAGATGTATATATGCATTATGTATATAGCAGACAACTCTTGAGATAAATGACATTTCTATGCATGAGAATGTCGTCCAAAAGGCTGCAATGCATTAGTCAGAACAAATAACATAATCCTTCAGGGAAATGCATTCAAACTTTTTCCTCTGTCTTTATTATAATGTCCTATTTCATACTGTACATATTGTACTGCCTCCATCCACAGTGAATTTAGTATTCTATCCCTCTAAACCATTAACTTAATAATGTTATGTTCTGCCTCATTCCTTTTTACAGTGCTGCTGGTTTTACATTGTTTCATTCCCCTTTGCTCCCCAGTCACATTCCTCAATATACATTGCCCTGTCACTGAATCCTACTGCATCCATCACCTGTCTAATGTTTTCAATGTCCTATCTACTACAGAAAGCATTTCCTCATCTTTGCTACATTTATTGCCATCTGAGCTAATTGTTTAGAATTCAAAAGTGCTTGGTGTCATGTAAGGCGAAGAACTGAATTAGGAAGAAAACAAGCAAAACAAAACAGAACTTGTGTTGTGGATGTTTGCTGGGCTTGCCAGTGTTCTCAGAAGGTAGGTATTGTAAGGTGCTGTAAGTCTGATTGCCATATATTCTCCATTCTTTTCAAACACACAGATACTCCTGGGTACAATTTCAAAAGTCTGGGTATAGAAACTCTTTGCTAGAACATCTTGCTGCCATTCAAGGCTCAGCCTCTTAACAGAGCTGTGAAATTAGAATGACACACAGATTACTAATTAATCAAAACAGATCTCTGTGACCATGACTTTTTTTTGTTCCAAAGGGAACAAATGCTACTTTAAGTGATAGAGACAGATCCTCACTGTTCGCTCTCCTTTTCTACTACACTACCACATGTAGTGATTGAAGTTCAGACTCTTCAAAACAGATTATATTCAGGTTTCTTCATGATAGCCATAATTCAAAGTAAGCTTGTTTTTTTGTTTTGATATATAAACATACATAAAAAAAAATATAGTTGCTTTACTTGACCATGTGGTCATTTAGTCTGATTTCTGCTATCTGGTAATGATCAAAACCATCAAATAATTATTAAAAAATACCCCAAAACATAAAAAAAAAAAAAAAGCATATTCCCAGCAACTTGCCATTTAGGAAGTAAATAAAGCATTTGCAGCTGCTGGATGAATATACCTGAGAAATATAATAATATCAAGGATACGGGAAGAATTGCATGTGCTCTCTCCTAAGCAAGAAAATAAAAGCAAGATCATCATCAGTGACTTGACTACGGGGATGATCAATTACAGTCCAAAAAACCTTCCGCTGGGCTGGAGAAACATGGAATTTCAAAGCCAAAGCAGTAGGAAAACAGTATTGCCCACAGCCCAGCTATTCCCAAAGAAATACTCTTTCTGTTCTTCCACTCATCTTCCTTAAGGTCACTATGATAGTTTTTTCCCATCTTTCTTAAACGCTGGCAGAGTGCTGCAGTTGAGTGCTGTTATATGGCCAAGTACTGTTTTACTACATTTCTTGCTGTCAGTGCTACATAATGAAAGATGGATAATAACCATTTCCTGTTTTCACCTTTTTTCTCTCCACAATTCC